>NW_028292571.1:13008718-13308718 GCF_029948245.1 Actinia tenebrosa | reverse complement strand
CCAGTTTGTATCAAAGCCATGGCATGGCACACGACATTCAACTCACGTGTTGAGAGAGCAACACACCAACTACATCAAACAAACTTAACTTAAATACTAGTTTGGACGAGGGAAAAGAAAGCAAGATATTAACTTAATGGAACTGAATAAGATGCTTATAAAAATGGTATTTACCTCTTGTCGTGTGGCTCTCGTTAGATTGATGTTATTGACTGCCACGATTCGATCTCCAACGCCTATCCTACCGTCCATTGCCGCTGCTCCATTTGGGTTGATTGACTTGACGAAAATACCTCCACAGTCTGGTCCACCCTGCACACGAGAAGATGAACGATTGAGCACACGAAGGCGAAGCAATTTTCAAGAATTAAGAAGGATAGGAAAGGAAGCATTTGGGTAAAAAGGTAGGTAAGCAGAGGAGGGAGTTTAGGGAGGGAACGAGGGACTGGGAGGATCGAGCTAATGAGGTAGTAAGAATGGAAAAACAGAAGGAAGGAAGGAAGGAAGTAAGGAAGGAAGGAGGAAGGGAGGGAGGGAGGAAGGGAGGAAGGAAGGAAGGTAGGAAGGAAGGAAGGAGAGTGGGAGAGAGGGAGGGAGGAAGGAAGGAAGGAAAGTAGCAGGCTAGGAAGGACGGAAGGAGAACGAATAAGAGTAGTTGGAGAAGAACTCGACGTAAAACACTGGAGAGTAGAGTATAACTTTAAGTCACTTAACAAACTTACCACAACGCTAAATCCAAAACTGTTGTTATACTTTTGAAGCTCGATGTAAATGCATTTTGGCTGGAAATAATATAGATATTTAATTAATTTCTTGGTCCGTACGTACGATAATGTTGTACAAGACTTTGTTTGTTCTGTGCGGGCATGAGGATATCGCGTAATAAGCTTATGGCTCTCGTGTGATCGATTTGAATTTAAAAATGAGAAAAACACTACTCTTGCATGAGGGAGGGTGTGAGAGTTAAATTCTCGCTGACAGGTAGCGCATTAGCGGTGCAAGGCTACTCAAACTTCCCTAATGCTCAATGAAGGCATTGAATATAGCAGCGTTTTGTAACGAGAAGTTGAGTTTTCTCTTTTGAATTTTGTTAATGATTGATAATGTAAACTTACCGAAGTCCTCATTAGTTGGTCCAGGTCTTCGACAGGTTGCAGGTCTGCCTGTGGCTGTCGGAAACGCTCGATGACAAGCGTTGCAGTAGCCTCGGAGCGACGAAGTAACTCTACAGCCTGAGATGTAGAGCAAAGTATATGGAGTGACCGACTGACTGACTGACTGACTGATCTACTGACTGACTGACTGACTGACTGATCTACTGACTGAGTTAATTACTGACTGACTGACTGACTGATCTACTGACTGAGTTAATTACTGACTGACTGACTGACTGACTGACTGACTGACTGACTGACTGACTGACTGACTGGCTGACTGACTGACTGACTGACTGACCGACTGACTGACTGACTGACTGACCGACTGACTGACTGATCTACTGAGTGAGTGAGTGAGTGAGTGAGTGAGTGAGTGAGTGAGTGAGTGACTGACTGACTGACTGACTGGCTGACTGACTGACTGACCGACTGAATAACTGACTGACTGACCGACTGAACGACTGGCTGAGTGAGTGAGTGAGTGAGTGATCGACTGACTGACTGACTGACCGAATGACTTGAATCGAATAAATTAAATAAATGGATGCAAGAATGAATGACAGTTTTTGCTCACCTGTTTTCGGTTCATTCCTTCCATACAAACTCCGTTTATCTCAACAATATGGTCCCCTGATCAAGGAAAGCAAACATTATTTAACTCCATAAGTCGGTATCTTATAAGTGTACATGTGTCACTCAAGAAGTATATTTGAGAAGGATAAAATCATATTTCTGTTTACGACTACATGAAAAGTCGTAGCTAACATGAATACTGACAATCACAAGGCTTCCGAATTTCACGCGCGAAATAGTACATTTTGACGTCGCGACAAAATATAATTAAAAAATATAATATATAATAAACAAAACACAATAAAACGCACACAATAAACCTACTCCTTGCGGCGTGACGGCAAATTGTATGTATTGTATGTAAGGCAAAATGAAAAAAAAAATATTCGGTGTCCATAAGGAAAAAAAAAAAACTATGAATTTTTGCAAACAAAGCATTTTGTGAGTAAACTTGCAAATAGCTTTTTGATGTAACGTTGGATAATAATACCCAGTTTCGAATTCTGTTTCTCAGGGTTAATCTAATTTTGTGTAGAATATTCACGTGTTCCAGTGAACGTCTGTAGTATTTCAAAGAATTCGTATTCTAGAAGTTGTGCATTCTTTACTTTAAAGTTGGTATTAATGAATATTTAGACACTGTAAATGAGTCTGTGATTAAGGAACACAGCGATGTAGACCCCTTGCACTGAGTTCCGAGAGGAATTGTTTTGGGAAACAAAACAATGGACGTTTTTTCCATAAGAAAAGACGGTATATTGTTTTGTCTTCCCAGAAAAATTCCTCTTGGATATCAATGCAAGGGGTCTATGGTACGAATTCCAGAAAACCTATTGAAATAATCTGGAATAGACATGCCATAACAGTAGGCACAGCAATAGAGTCGTTCTTCCTTGGGAAACTGAATTCTTTCTCAAGTAAATCAGATTAGACCAGACTCAATTGTTCCTGCCTCCTGTCATGGCTGCCATCACGTGATGGTGCAAAGCCTCTATATATGCTGTGGTATGATTTATCAGGAATTAAAATTGTGTTTATTAAGGTAAATGTCATCACTTTGGAATTAATGACACCGACTTCCCTAGTTACCGTTGCTATGACCCACGAGCTCAACAAATTAGCTAGAATATCTCAGAATTTAAAGCTGTGATCCCGAAAATTGATCATAAATTGTTTCAATTGTATACTTGTATAATATATATATAAATAAAAAATAAACTTCAGAGGAATCAAAGGAAGATGAAATTCATTAAAAGCGAAAAGGCGAAATGTACAAAAATATTTAAAAAAGTTGGCAAAAATCACGTGGTTCGTAATTACTAAAAATAGAAAAATATATGTTAAAAGCATGGAAAAAGCAGATAAAGAAAGATAGATCGAGAGAGAGAGAGAGAGAGAGAGAGAGAGAGAGAGAGAGAGAGAGAGTTGAATGACAAATGGTAAAAATAATAAGTTCAAATTTCATTTTTTCTCGATCAAGACGCCAGTCTGTCTTCAAATGATTGATTTAATCAATCCAGCAATTCCCCAAACTCAATGCATTAACACTCTCCTAGCTGCGTCTCCAACCTAATCAATTAATCAAAATTCGCTATTTCACTTAGCAAGTCTTAGTCATAACTCCTCGCCCTCCTATGGTCGAAATTTCGTCAGGCTGTTTCTGATTGGTCGAAATTTCGTCAGGCTGTTTCTGATTGGTCAGAATTAACAATTCATTTTGCCATCTGTTTTTATTATAATTATATGTGGGCAAATATTCGGGGGAAGAACCGCGGATGTTGTACTAACTCTTATTACAACCAAACGTGTATATTAATTCCATTTTACGAGGGCTAGAAAATCATAGTTGAAAGATTATTTTTTAATGAAGATTTCCAGCTACAAGATCGAAAGATTTCCTCGAATTCTTATTGTTAACTACCTTTAATTCTGTTAAAAATTATTTTGCTTTCATTTTGTGCTAAAATGAAAAAAAAAATGTTTTATTCTTCTTTGTGTTATCTTTAGCCGTAAACGATTTACAACTCGATGTTTTTGCTATGCTTATTAAGAAACCAGTGATGATAAGATGGTTACCTCGAATCTGTAAGTATTTTTCTGTTATTGAAGTTAAACTCCATCTTCCAAAAGAAATATTTTGTGTTTAAATTATTTTTAAACCGAAGAATTATACTTAAACAAAGATATAAAAATGTATTTTTCATAGCTTATAATCGAATTTATCATTGTATTTTACTTTTTATTATATATAAAATGTATATATTTTCACGGGTTTTTCTATCTGGAATATTTTGTTTTGAAACCCAGGTTATTTTGTAGAGTATATATAGGTTTTTGTTGTTGTTGTTTGTAGTGTGTAGACTGTAGTTCTTGCGGGATTTCAAACATGTTAAATCTAAGATTTGCTGATCAATGTGTTGGAAATTATAATTTTTGGTTTTCTCAATAATGAAGCGAAAAAAAAAATCAATGGAGTGAGAAATGTTCACTGGTGCTATTCGAGTTGAATTTCAAAAAAATTCAAAAAAGAAAATCGGGAACCCAAAATAATTCTTATAAAAATGATGACGTTTTTAACTTTAAATTTGTTCAGAAAAAAAGTAATTTTAAGGTTAAGATAAGTTGTATATTTGCAAGTAATATGGAGTAGAGTTTTTCAAACGGAATATTCACTGGAAGTTCGACTATCTAACCTCATTTAAGAAGCAGATGGACTTGGCTTTGACTTAATCTGCATTTCCAATAAACATCTATTGAAAAAAACCTTCAAATGCATTTGAAAATCTCCCTGGATGGTCTATAAAACACTTTTGAATTTCCTATATTTTGTGCAAGCTGTTAGGATCATAGTAAACGACGTGTAGGTATTATTTCAATGTATAGATCTGCACAAAGTAGTGAATAATTTATAGATGCATTTCTATCGCTTCTGGGTGGATAGCCGAAAGTACAAGCTTTTGTTCAACGACGTACTATCAAGCGACCGCAGAAATTCCTTACTTTCAAATACGAAATTCAATTAAGAAAGCATTCCTAATCCCTAACTTTCAGACGTACAATTCGTAACTGATTTCGAAATCGAATCTCTAATCCCCCTTTGCTATACTTTGGTATATTTTTTGTTTCGTTTTGAAGAACACTAAGAAATATTTAGTTTGGAGAAGTGGTTAGAAAAACGAAGCAAAAAAGTTCAAATGGAATCGAAATTCGAAGTAAATTGCAATACAAAAAAAAAAAAAAAAAAAAAAAAAAAAAAAGAAGAAAGAAAGAATGACTGTACATTATTTGGAAGTTCTGTATATCTTAAAGTTGTTGGTGGGCTTTACTGGCTCAGATGTGAGACAGCTGCAATCCAACAGCAGACAAAGTAGACATGTACATACAGCGATATTGAATTTGAATTTGAAATTTAAGCTGATAAAACACTCAAATGACATTCCTGTCTACTGGAATGAGAACACTCTTGGTCTAATAGAACTTAGAGATGATCTAAATTTCACTGATCCAATGTCATCTTCTCCTTACTAAGACTTGATTTTGATGTAAGAAGCTTAAGGAGAAGTCGCAAAATCATCAAAGTTTTTTGACTACTTTGATGACTAGTGTGCACTTGGTTTAATACCTTATCGCGAGGGTGCTCGTTCCTTAAAAGAGTCGTGAAACATTTGTACGTGATCAAGGTTGAGATTTGGTCGAAATTTAAACGCATTGTTTCGAAAGGATCACCCTCAAACCAATATATACATATATATTTGTTTTTATCTCAAATGTTCAGCTATCCAGTTTGAATATAAAAACGATGTCTGAAAAGTGCAGTCACACCTCTGCATCAATTTGTTAATGCAATATTCGCTTACAAGCTTTGTCGCGCTGGGGATATTTTTTGCGGGAAACCCTTCTTGACTACCTTTTCTTATTTAGACTATGACCTTCGTTTTTGAGTTGGAAAGGAAAAGTTGTCAATTTAACATTAAGTATATATATGATAAGGCAAGAAGACAGATCGTTTTCATATGATTATAAGTGATTAATAGAGACAGATTTGATTGAAAGATGAAGAATGGTAGGCAATAGTCCCCTTCACAGTTCCCTGCGCCATATTGAAAGGTAGCCGTGTCTTTGCACCGGAGCGAGACGAACGGTGAGCTTGCAATGATAGAGACATGTTAATAATTGTCCAAGGTGTTAAATAAGGTCTCTAACACTGCAAGCTCACCGTTCGTCTCGCTTCGATGCAAAGGCACGGCTACCTTTCAATTTGGTGCAGGGAACTTTGAAAAGGACTATTGGAGTGGCCTGAAATATAGAATTACTATGACTAGGATGATTTAATGTTAGCAAAAGAAATAAGAAAGCAAGCAAACATGAAAGAAAGTAAGCTAATGAGAATATCTAATTGAAAAAAGAAGGAGGTGAAAAGCAAAAGAAAGAGAGATGAGAAGAAACAAAGAAACAAAATAAGAAAGAAAAAATCAAAGGAAAGGAATGAATGAATGAATGAAATAAGGAAGGAAGGAAGAAAATAACAAAGAAAGGAAGGAAGAAGGGAGCAGGGAGGAAATAAGGAAGGAAGAAAGAAAGAAAGTAGAAAGAGAAAGAAAATAATGAAAGAAAGATTAACAGGAAAAAGAGGTTGCTGTCAAGCGGTTCTTTCAATATCAGACAAAATTCTCTCAACGTAATTATTATATAGTTGATTGTTTTTAGGAAATTGCTTGTGTGGACAACATGACTATTGAGACTGATAACATAAGAGTATTTACTGTCTGTATGTCAATATTTGGACCTCAAACAGAAATACAAAAGCTGCAATATTTTGCACTTGACTATGAGTCATAAATTTGCTCTTTTTTCGTTTTTCTCATATTTTAAGAAGCAAATACATTTAATTTGATTTTACTACTAATTTTACTAAGTTTTTCGATCATGAATTTTCACAGCTTTTCTTAGCGCTCGATGCAATTACAAAAATCCCTATTTTAAAAGTTACCTATAGCTTATCGCACTGAACTCTTGAACGTAAACAATACAAATTTAAAAACTTAAATTGAATCCACAAGCATTTATGAATTAACTATCGCCCATTTATTTTTAAAACATATTTTTCTTCCTGTCACTTACCAACTTTGATCTTTCCTGAAGCTTCTGCAGCTCCTCCAGGAAGCAGACTTTTGACGTAAATTCCACCAAGTTCACTTCCACCCTGTAAATCCAAGAAAAAAGCTGAATAAGATGGTAGCACGTTTTTCAAGCCATGTGGGATGTAGGCATTTTCAAGGTATGTTTCAAGGCGAAAACAAGGGGGTGAAAATGCTGATAATCTCAAAAGGAAATTAAATTGCACAGTCATTAAGAAAAATTGAGAGATTTAGATCCTGATAAGGTATTTCTTTCGTAAATGTGGCAGGATTTTTTTGCAAAACACACATAATGATCCAGTGATAAGATACGGAAATCATGAACCGATTTTTCACAAAAGAACAAAAGATTTTTAGTTTCCATAAAAAAATTATGAATGTCATAAAAAATATACCAAAAATTTAAATTTTCTTAAAATTTCAAGATTTCAAAAATAATCTACATTTTATATTTTATATTTTGGCATTTTATTGAAATTCCATCTTGGAATGGCTGAAAAAAATCCGGATCGAAAGAATTTATTGTTTATTGTTTCAACGGATATTAGCTGTCTTCACTTTCTCATTTTGTCCGACGTATACGATTTTCTTTAAAGAAAAATGACTTCAAACTGACAACTGTCAGTTCACAATGCAAAATCTAAACCCATTTTTTATACTAAAGAACCATGACTTTTAGATTGAGTTATGCAAAATGAGAAAAAAGATTTTGAAAAAGTCGAGCAAATTTTTTCACTTTGATTACATACATACATAGACTTTATTGGATTCCCAAAAGGGCTTTTCAGGCCAATTTACAATAAGAACGATTCTAAAGAATCACATGTACAATCAAAGAAACTGATAAGATAAAAAAATTAAAATAAATAAATAAATAATTCTTGCATTCTCGTTAAAGTTTGGTCATTGAAGTTTCAATTTACCAGTTTTGAAGAGATCTACAAATAACGGATTTCCATCTAGACAATTTTTTTTTCCATATACTCATTACCCATCAAAAAGTCAATATTATATTTTGCTATGTTTATTCAAAAACTTTTAGCTTATATTGTGGTGTAGATATCTAGCTAAATTACTACAAACAAAAACAAAAAACAAAAAAAAAAAAAAGAAAAAAAAAAAGAAGTACGGAATCGTTCCTTAAAAGTAAATGTTCCAATATACGTTTAGATTTAAGGCTTTTTTCTTTCTTTATTCCCATTTTAAGAATGAAATATCATCTTTTTTTTTTTACATTAGCGTATAGGCTGTTCGTTATGAATCTTAAACAATTGATTAATACTCTTGGTAGATTTGATGACCAAATGGCTTCGGTCTGTTTGAAATCATCGGCAATAAAAACAAGTTTTTTCTTACTTTGCGCTCTCGTATATTATCAAGCACGTATACAATATACACATACATATTTATTTTTCTCTAAAATCTAAAAACTCAATAATCCAAAAAAACCTTATAAATCTTAGAGAACAATTAATTTGTTTGCGTTTTAATATGTTATTTTTTGATAAGTTATGTATTTTTAGTAAGATTCGTAGGAATCGAGTAAGGTTCTTTCACGTTTTCGTGCAATTTTGTAACTATATTTTTGATTCAAGCAAAGACAAAATCGCAAAATTTCGAAAAACACTTATTTGAAATTTTAAATAATTTATTAGCTTTTTTTACAGATCTCAAATATCGATTCAACTATATCCTCAAATTCATAGATCTAGTTAACATTGTTGTATTTTTTTCCAGAAATCACCGAAAAAAACTTTTATTTTAAAACATTTTACACGAGTTTGACACTAATTTCATTTTAACCTAATTCAAAAAAAAAAAAAAAAAAAAAAAAAAAAAAAACAACGAAAATTTTCATCAAGAATAATAGCTTAAGCACCCTAGTGTTAGTATTGTTGATATCATGTAAGATATTCACTCTAAATAATGCCGACTTCCCTGATACTCACACTTCAATATTTGTTATTTCTACTGAATATATTTTCGTATAATGGTGATGAAAGTTTCAAAATATTATAATATTTTGTTATTTAATTTAAACTGCTTTAAAGAGCAAAACATGTCAATATTATTTTGAAAGACATTTTTGGAAAATAATTTCGAATAAAAACGAGAAATTTTTAAAGATTGACAGGTTATTTTTAAGCTTAAATTATGGGCTAACTTGGTGTTTGTTAGGCCTTATGGCTTCGTAAAACTGACGAAATTGTAAACTTTCATACAACAATCAATCAAAATTGTCAAAATGTAGTTGAAACGAAGTGTCGTATTTGAATTTCAAATTATTAAGATTCATGATCAATCAAAAATAATTCCATCGGCAAAAAATATTTTCATATGAAGTGAATGAAGCTTTCATTCCTAATGAATAATTCATCTTATTCTAATTTAAGAGTATTCGTACGCTGAAAACGTGAACGAAAAATAAATGGTATAAAGATTCTTCAAAATTTCCTTGTAAAGGAAAAGAATTCGACCAATGTCTTAACCTAAATAATTTCTTTAGCGAATCAGATTTCACGATTCTATTTTTTTAAAATTTGGACCATTTTGTGCGTTTTGCAAGAGATGTGAGCAAGCGAATGCATAACTTTTGCACAGCGGTTTTCTTACCATTACATTAAGCCCAAAGCTACCATTGAGTTTAGGAATTTCAATTGGAATATAATCCTATTTATAGAACGAGTAAATACATTAGTAATGTACTAATTAGTACTAGTTATTATTGTTATTAATTTTTGCTCTCTGAGAGATTTGAGACCTTTTCCATATTTTGACTGTTTCATTCAAGTGTCAAAAATTTGAAAACAAACGATCAAATTTGACACGTAAAAAATACACCAAAAAAAGTGAAGGGAATAATCGAAATCATTTTTGATTTTTACTTTTATTTTTATCACAAAATATCTTCAAAACTTTCTATATCACTATTTTCGAATTCAATTTATTTTTAAGATAAATAAATAGTTAAAAAATATATAAATATTTATATTTAGCTTACATTATAGAATGTTACTTTTAATGATATGGAAAAGGTCTTTCCCCCCAGCTTTATACTAACTATATTTTAATATTATTTATTTCAGAAACAGGTAAAGTTTCAAGCTCAGAAGGAAATGGCCGCCCGTTTGGGCATTAAATGAAATATCAAGTCAAAATTATTACAAAAATTACAAAATAAAATAAATAAATCCTTGACTTTGTTACTTCAATAAATCCCCAAAAATGTAAGAATTTTTAAATAAAAAAAATGAAAATGTGTAACGATGTATGTTTTGTTTCATGTATAAGTGTCAAGCGGAAAAATAGGAATATAGAAATGGGAAAATTGAAAAACTGAAAAGAAAGGAAAAGAAAAATGGGAAAAAAGCAGGAGCAAATAAAAGAGAATGCATGAAAACAAGACAAAAGAAAGAGAGAGAATAAGATCGTTTGGAGATTTTATTTTATAAAGTTACAGAGTTTTGTTATAATACAACGACCCTTTGAATAAGCTTTTGCATACGGATTTCTAAGAGATAATGAGAAGAAAGTTGTACAAGAAAATACAAGAAAAATGTCAGAACTGTAAAATATGGAGCAGAATTTACATGAGCAGCAATAGAACGCCGAATTGACACCTAAATGGCTTCCTTATGAATAAATATATAAATCAATAAATGAAACTGACCGAAATTATTGTGGGTGTCATGATGCAGTTATTTTGCCGCTCATGTGATATCAGCCCTGTCTGTTGCAGATAACATATAGAAATACCAAGAACCAGTAATAACGATCTGTGAGTTAGAAACGCCCTGACTTAGATCAGCCCAGTTGCTGTTTCAGTGAATCGATAAAATTTGAAATTTGAAGTAACGGACGTAAAACGCATTGCAAAAGATTATTCAAACTATGGTCTTATTAAAACTATTTACAATAATTATATCATAATCTTTATATTATAAAGATCCCATACAAGAGATTTATCTTATATTAATGACACCTTGGCATAAAATTTGAATACTGGCGCATTTTTTGCATTGCCTTATTCAATACATGTGGCAACATTTCACTATGAATCAAAATATGTTCGTTCACTCGGGCTAAATATTGGAACAAATTTTGGCCAAAACCCAAATTTCTTAAAAACCTTCAAACGCCACAACTTCTCGTATTTTCTTGTATGAGACAGCATGCAATGGCATTTGAATAATTGTTCCTATAGCAGCAATGAACATTGCATAATGAGCTTATATTTACACAATTAATTCAGCACTGCTTACCTGAAATTCTGTCTCTATGGGAACCATTCGTTGTTTAGAGCTCCCTTAATTTTTAGTCAAAAGCAGGCCTTAATCTTTCTATGTATATTCTTATAAAATCTTATAATATAATTTTCTTAGGTTAACTTTAAGTATTACCTTGTATTTGTTTAAATTCCTAGCCTATTTTCTATCTAATTTACCCTACTGGTTCTTCTGAAAGCTACAATACTAGTTGCCTTGGTTACAAAGTTAGACTGGAACATTGGTTTCCATAGTAACATATATGACTGGAACACTGGTTTCCATGGTAACACATTTTGCTGGAACACTGGTTTTCTTGCTAACATATATTGTTTGAACACTGGTTTCCTTGGTTACATATTTAGCTGGAAAGTATCTTGACATCATCTCAAGCTTTGAAAATCATAGTACAGTAAAAGGGTTTGGGTTTTGATGTGCTATCAATTAAACATCGATCTGCCCCATTTCATAAGTCCACTAACGGCTTCAGACACAGTTTCCGGTGGCTTATCTGCAGGTTTTTCCGTTTTGGGCTTGTCTACAAGCTTCTCCGTTTTTGGTTTCTCTTGTTTTTGCTTTTCAGTAGCTCTCTCGACTTTTAACTTCTCAGCTGATTTTGATAATTCTACAGGTTTCTCAACTTTTGGTTGTCCAGTAGCAACTTTCTCTTTCCTAGACGTATCTGTGAACGTCTCTGTTTTTGGCTCTTCTTTTTGTTTTTTATCTGGTGTTGAACTTTTTTGACGTTTTTCCATTTGATCTGTGTCGGATATTTTAGGCTGAGTAACGCCTTGGATAGGAACTTTACCTTTCTCTCTCAAGGTAGCAACCTTTGGCTTCTCAACATTTCCGACTTTTTGACTACCTAAAGCCTTTGTATCTTTGCTTTCTTTCCTTTGTGAGCCTGCAGAAATTTGAACTTCTTTTTTCGCTTGCGGCCCCTGTTGTAAAGCAACTTTTTCCTGTTTCGTTTTTTTTAATCCGCTTTCCAGTGATCCTTTTCCTTGCAGTTTGTTCTTCTCTTGCTCCTTTTGCAACGCCATTCTTGCTTCTTGGTTTTGCTTGGCGTAAAAAGCTGCCATCTTTTCCAAATCTTCTTCTTCGTCAACTTTTGGAGGCGCTGGCTGTAGTTGAGTTTCTTGGTAAGCTTCGTATGAAACTTTCACTTTGCTCATGAATCGAGAAAGGTAACCAGTTTCTGCAGGTTGGTCACTGCCTTTACTTTGGGGTAGTCGGGGACTTGCACTTGTTGTTGCCTGTTTTTCTAGCTTTTCTTTCTCCTTATCCACTTGTGGCGATTTAGATTTCTCCTCAGCTTGCTTGCTTTCTTGCTTCCTAGATGTTTTCGTGCTAGCCTTATCAGTTAACTTGCTAGCAATTGGTTCCCTTTTCACTTTTTCTTCCGAGCCTAACTTACTAGTGCCATCAGTTGAAATCTTTTTCACAGATGAATCAGATTCCATTTGCTTTTGTTTTTTGTCTTCAGTAGATTTGCTAGCAATTGATTTTGCTTCTGAGACCAATTTACTAGTGCCATCAGTTGAAATCTTTTTTGCAGACGTATACGTATCAGATATTTGTTTTTCCTTTTTGTCCTTTTTCTCTTGAGTTTCAACATCACTACCCTGCTGCTCCTGCAAAGTTTTTCTCGCCTCTTCGTTTTTCTTAGCGTAATAAGCTGCCATTTCTTCAAGCTTTTTATCCTCTGCCATGGTATCTGTTTGTGTCTGGGGCTTTTTAACCTGTTCTGGTTCATTTACCTGCAGCATCCTCGTAACAAACTTAGATAAGTACCCTTCCCCACTTGGAGATTCATCTCTCTTTTTCTGTTCTTGTTCTTGCAACTTCTTCTGCACTTTTTGATCATTTTCATCAACTTTTTTCTGACTCATTTCTTTTGGGCCGCTTCCTTTGGCTTCTGTCTCTTTTGCGTAATGTTTTGTCTCAGCTGATGTTGTCTCGGCTGATTGTTTTGATGTGCCTGATCTTGATACAGATCTAGATACGTACCCTTCTTCAATCGGAGCCTCCTTTTTTTCCTGTAGCACTTCTGCTTTTCTACTCAGACTAACTTGTTTTGGGACACTTTCTTTAGCTTCTGTTTCTTTTCCTGGGCGGTTTTTCTCAGGCAACTCCGGTTGCTTTTTCATCACACCTGATCTTGCCTCGGCGTTTTTCTTGGCATAATAGGCAGCCATTTCTTCAAAATTTGCATCATCGTTAGTATTCGATAGTGATGGTTCTGCTTGACGAGTTTCTTGAGCTTGAGGTGCCAACCATTGAGATAAACTTGAAAAGTAATTTTCGTTTGTCGTTTGGCTTTTCTTTTCCTTGGACTGGGCGCAAAGGGGTTCTTTTTGAACACCGTCCAAACCTGCTTGACTGGTCTCTTTTTCCTTTGGTTGAATCCTTTCTGCTTGCTGTCCAGTTGTCTTGATGGTATCTTCCTCTGGGTTCCTTAAGCTTTTCGTCTTTTTTTCAGTTATCTTTCTTTGACTTGCTTCACCCTTAGCTTGTTCTCCTTCTTTGGTTATAAGAACTGTTTTTGGAACCACGTTTTCGTTCATCGTGGAAGGTTTGTCATTCGTTGCAGCAGCTTCTTTTTGCTCCCTCATCAAAGCCTCCTCTTTCTTCTGTCTTGCTTCTTCGTTTTTCTTGGCATAGAACAATGCCATTTTCTCGAGGTCATCTTCTTCTGATTTCAGTGGTTCTAGATGAATTTCTTCCTCCGATGGAGCCAATATTTTTGAAACGAATCGTGAGAAGTAACCCCCCTCAGGTTTAGCTGTCCCTTCTTGGTTATCTTCTTTTAATGATTGTGATGATGTCGCTCTTACTAACTTTGAACGTAGGACATTAGGTTCTGCATGCCTTTTGGCTTCACTATGTTGAGAAAATATCATCTTTGTTCCAACGTTTTCCTCAAATGAAACCCGTTTTTTGGGTCTCTCAGGTCCTTTACTCTGTATGCTGGTTTTCCTTGGATATTGCTCTTTTGCAGATTTTGACTCTTCTTGCGGAGAAATTTTTCGGGTTCTCGATTTAGTACTATCCGCTTCGTCCTTATCTATGGCTGAAGTTTGATCTTGAGCTAAAGTTACATCTTTCAGTGTTGATGCTTGGCGTTCTTGAGCAATTCTAGCTTCCTGATTCTTTTTAGCGTAGAATTCTGCCATTTCTTCCAAGTCCATTTCTTCTTCCTTTTCTTCCTTTTCCAAGTAGGTCTTTTTAAATTGCTGGACTTCGGGAGAAGCTAGTACCTTCGTAACAAAACTCGAAAAGTATCCTTCTGCGACTGGTTTTGATTCCTCTTTTTTTGATAAAGGTTTTTCTGGACCTTTAGCCTGGGCCTTTCCAATTTCAGAACGTGTTACGCTCTTGAAGTCACCCTTCTCTTGGATATTTGTCTTTTTCACAGCAGGTTTCGGCTTCAACAATACCTCGGATTTAGAGCAAGAGACATCTTTAGCATCGGCTATTTTTACTTTAATCGATTCTTCTTTATTTTCTGAACCTTTAACTTGGGTCTTTCCAGCTTCAGAACGTGGTACGGTCATTACGTCATCCTTCTCTTGGGTATTTGTCTTTTTCACAACAGGAGGTGTCGGCTTCAGCAATGCCTCGGATTTAGAACAAGGGACATCTTTAGCATCGGGTATTTTTACTTTAATCGATTCTTCTTTACTTTCTGGACCTTTAACCTGGGTTTTTCCAGCTTCAGAACGTGGTACGATCATTACGTCATCCCTCTCTTGGATATTTGTCTTTTTCACAACAGGGGGTGTCGGCTTCGGCAATGTCTCAGATTTTAAACGAGGTACATCTTTAGAATCGAGTCGTCTTTCTTTATCGGGGATTAATTTCTCTTTGGGAATTTGTGCCGGCGCCTCTGAGGATAATACTCCCTTTTCCTTTTGGGTAAAATGATCTTTATCGCTATAACTTTTGCTTTCTAAGTTTACATCTCCCTTTCTTTTAAGTTTCGTAGTATCATGTTCGGGCAATTTAATTTTTTCGAGCGGCTTCTCGACATTTTCTTTAGGAGCTTTGTCTGATTCGCTAGGTTTTTTCTGTTGTCTTTCCTGCTGCTGCTTCGGCTGCTGCTTTTGTTGTTGCTGTTGCAGCTGCTGTTCTTGGCCTTTACGGTTTTGCTGCTCATCCTGCAAGACTCTGACAATAGTTTCTTCACTAGATTCATGACTAGTTTCTGTTTTGTCAATCGGCAATGATTCAAATTTGTCCTCCTTTTTTTCTAAATTCAACTGTCTACTTTGAACTTTTTTACTACTCTCATCTTCTTGAAAGATCTTTTCTTCTCCTACGCGTCTTGCTGCATTTTGGGGGAGTTCAAACCCAGAAACTTCTTCGGGTCCATATGTTCCCTCTGTGAGCACGTACTCCTTTTTTTCCTCATGTCGGGTATTTTTCAAGTCGACTTTTAAACCGTCTCCCAATAATGGTTTCATAGAAGTTACGACGTCACTACTTTCTGTTTTTAGCTTGGTCTCTCTGTCGTGCTTGACTTCCATAGCCCTAGACGTATGAATATTTATTTCCCTAATAGTTGTATGATTTTCTCTAAACACTACCGAATAACTAAATGAGTCTTCCTCAATTTCTTCCACTTGAGAAAAAAAGGCCGTTTGTTGTAGTAAAACAGTTTTTACATCGTTGATCTTTACGATAGGAGTCTTAACACTTTTTATTTTCTCAATCTCTGGTATGTCTGCAGCTCTTGACAATTCAAAGTGCTGTTCATCGTCATTGACCACCATAAAAGCATTTTCACTTGCTTCGCCGACAGTAAATGTTTCTGTTACGCAATGCGTCTCGAGAGTATTAGCACCGTCAGGCAGGGGAACAGCTTGTTCGTATTCCTCTGACACGTTCTGCACAGTTTCTAGAAACAATAGTTTTGATAGTAGTTCTTCTACGAAAGGCTTTACGTCCAGATTAGTTGCTTCTTCAGCGACGTCGTCCTGCTCAAAAGCAGCAGACTCCTGGTTGGTATTTTGCTGCATTGTTTTAATCTTGTTTTCTAATTCCCTATTTGGATTCACTTGTTTTTCTACGGATTTAATACAGGAATCTTCCTTTTCTTTTTGTTCCAAATGTACTTCTTCAGGGCGTATAGCCATGCCTTTCTCACCAGTTTGTGTTGCTTTTACCAACTCAAGTAACGTTTTTGGCTTCTCTTCTGGCTGTACTCGTTTGTCCGGAGAATATTTTTGTTCCTGCACAGCAGTGATTTTCGTAAGGAATTCATTTTTGCCATCTGCTTTGAGCGCATCGTCTGAAGAATGTTTTTGATTTTTAGGAGTGGGTGTCGAAAGCAATTCTTTCTTGTCGTCTGCTTTGCGTGCTTCATCTAAACGCTGTTCTTTCTTTTTCAAATCTTTCGTTTCAGGTTTTTCTTGAAGATGGAGCCTGTCACAGCTGACGTTGGGGTCCATCTTGGTGTCTTTGCTAGCCTCTTTACTCAAACTACCTTCTTTTACAGAAAGGGCTGTTGTGAGTGTCTGCTCGTGAGGGGTCGTCCCTTCAATATATTCATCATCAAAAATCCCAAGTTTAGAAAACAAAGCATCCCCATCCACTGGCTGCTTTTCAACTTTATGCTTAGGCTCAGAAATCACAGTTCCTTTTTCTTTTTCTTCTTTTGCTACATGAGGCGTCTCTTTATGTTGTATGGCGTCACTAACTGCCGATGCAAATCGAGAGAATAGTCCTTCGGAAGGGTTCCTAGATTTTGATTCCTTTGCACTATCTTTTGCGCTTTTGGCGCTGTCCTTTGTCTCGTCTGTTTTTATTGGTGTCGGGGTTGTTGCAGTTTGTACTTTTTGAAGTGCATGACTTGTCTGCTCAGATTTAGTAGGCTCTACTTCCTTCTCTTTGATATCTGGTTTTGATTCTGTTTTTGCCACTTCGTCAACTTTCGTATCTTTATGTTCTTTTTTGTCAGCGGAAATAGCTACTTCAGTTTTATCTACATTGGTATCTCTTACACTCCTGGCACTGTCTACTTCGAGTGCCTTTGCTAAATGTGGAACTGCTGGCAGCTTAGCAGCTTCATCTTTCTTCCCCTTCCCTTTCTCTTTTTCCTCCTGGCTCTTTTCAGCTTCGTTCTCTTGAACATAATCCGTTAATTTGAAAGCAAGTTTTGAAAACAAAGATCCCTTAATTTCGTCATGCCGTTCGGCTTTGGAACTCAAACGGTCACTGGTTTTAACGTCTTTTGGTTTGGAGGAATGCGTTTCGAGTTCTTTTACTCGTGGAGAGGGTTCTGGAGTTTTGCTCACGGGAATGTTACCTCCTTGGAGTTTGGGTTTATTCTTGTCTGGAGTTGCTTTAGATTTATCGGCATCTTCATGACTCGATTCTACCAAACCAAACGCAAATTTTACAAACAAACCTTCCTTGGTGTCTTTTTTCTTTGCAGGATACGTTTTTTCTTGGTCAATGGCTTTACTCTGATCTTTTTCAGCTTGCTTGCTTTCTATAGTTTCAATAGTTTTAATGCCTTTTGCCTTGGATGAAAGAATTGTGGGTTCTTTTGGTGATGGCGAAGATCTCTGGGTTTTATTATCGGGAAGTTTACTTTCTGGAAATTTGGGTACATTTTTGTCTGGAGTTCCTTTAGATTTATTGGCTTCTTCATGACTCGATTCTACCAAACCAAATGCAAATTTTGCAAACAAACTTTCCTTGGTGTCTATTTTCTTTGGAGGGTACGTTTTGTCCTTGACAGCGGTTTTACTCTGGCCTTTTTCAACTTGCTTACTTATTACAGCTTCCTTATGCGTTTGCTCTTTTGTCATTGTAGGCTTGGAAGGTGCCGATTGAGTGAGTGATTCAGAACTCTCCTTCACGGCATTGCTCGTAACTTGTTCAGAATCATTGGTAGTTTTACGAGCGGGGATTTTCTCCTGTTCTGAAGTCTCCACTAATTTATGGGCAAGTTTCGAGAATAAACTTTGGGTTACGCCTTCTTCCTTTTTAATCGACTGCCCACTGTCCATTTTCTTTGGTGTCTCCTTTATACCTCCTGAAATATTTTCACTTTTAGTTAACGTAGTCGATGTTGTCTTGGAAGGTTTTGAATGCTCGAATGACTCATAACTTTTCTTCATGGGTTTTTCCAATTGTTGTTTAGAAATTTGTTGAGCTTTTGGAGTGGTGGTTTCATCCTGTCCAGTAGACTCCACTAACTTATGGGCGAGTTTTGAGAACAAACTTTCTGTTGAGCTTCCTTCCTTTTTAATCGATTGCCGACTTTCGACTTTCTTTGATGTGTCCTTTACATCCATTGAAGTGCCTGATCTTTTAGGTGTTACTGATGGGTAACTTGGTGTGGTTGCAGAAAGCGTAGTGTCCATTTTAGGTTCAATTTGGTTTGCTTTTGAATCGGGTTTGTCTTCCGGTTTCCTTGGCAGAGGCTGGTCAGAAACAGTTTCAGTAAACTTAAAACCAAATTTACCAAAAAATCCCTCCTTAACTTCCTCTTGCTTTTGAACTTTCTGTGGAGGTGTAGGTTTTTGACTACTTTCTGTCTCCTTGTCTTCATGAGGTGGTTTCTCTGGCTTTTTAGGTTCTTGTGACTTCTCATCTTCGACTGCAATATCTTCAGTCTCTTCCTTTATAGGCTCTCTTGCCTTTGGAACCTCCTCATGGTGAGAGGATTCCATCAGATGGAAAGTAAGTTTTGAGAACAAGCTTTCTTTGTGCTTAATATCTGTTACCACAGTTTGTTTAGCCTCCTTTTCCTTATGCAAAGTATTTTGCGTACTTAATTTTGAGTCCTGCGTTGGTTTTGGTTCCCGATCTACAATATTACCAGCTGTTTTGTCTAAGGGACTGTTCGACGGCAAAACTTGCGACTGTGTGACAGGACCTTCGGCTGCCTTAATTGGCTTTTGTTTTTGCTCTTCTGAATGTTGAACACCTTTGAAACCCAGTTTTGAAAATATACTCTCTTGTTTCTCTTCTTGCTTCAGATGTTGTTTTGCGGAAGACGTTGGAGCTGCTTGCGACTTCATTGTAACCTTTTCATCTTGTTTTGATTCTTTCTGAGCAAAGACTTCCAGCGTTGCTTTCTTTTGCGTAGTGGAAGCGGTGTCCTCAGCGATTGTTTTAGGTACAATCTTTTCATTTGAGATTTCTTTAACAGTATCTTTTTCTTCAGGAATTTCGTGATGTTGAATAGCCTCGGACACCCTAGATGCCAGTCGAGAGAACAAACCCTCACTTGGTTGCACAGGTATTTTATGCTTTTCAGTTTTTTGATCCTTTTGCTCTTGTCTTTGCGCTTGACGTTTTTGCGCAACTGGTTTAACATCAGGAGCTTTTGCCGTCGCTCTAGTTTCTGCTTCTATTCCTGTTTCTTTTGTTTCGTCTCTCACCAATTTTCTTTTCTCTTCATCAGCAAGGCGTTCGGTCCCTTCCTTTTCTCTTTTTTCTTCTTCTTCCATCGATTCTGCCATCTTTGAAATAAGCTTCGAAAAGTACCCTACATCTTTGCTTTTGCTGTCTTCTTTTTTGACTTTTTGACTTTCTTTTTCTTGTGTTTTAGCTTCTTTAACTTTCTCTATTGGAATCCCGAATGCCCCTTTACTTATATGTGACGGTGTGATTTCTTCCATCTTATATATCTTGGTTTCTTTTTCCTTTTCGATGATTTTAGTCTCAGCTGGCTTAGCGAAAACATCTTTTGCAGTTTCCTGTTTGGTCCCGAATGCCCCTTTACTTATATGCGACGGTGTGATTTCTTCCACCTTATATGTCTTGGCTTCTCGTTCCTTTTCGATGATTTTAGTCTCAGCTGGCTTAGCGGAAACATCTTTTGGAGTTTCCTGTTTGGTAACCACATTGCGCTTTTGTGTTGGAGAACCCGTAAGGTTGAACCACAACTTTGAGAAAGATCCTTCCTCAGAAGTCTTCATTTTGGTAGGCTCGCCTTCATCCCTCGGTTTGCCAGCATCACTTTTGATACGCTTCTCGGGCTCAACCTTACTTTCAGATACTGTACTTTTGGTTTCAACTTGGGGCGTTTTCTTTGGGTGCGTCAGAGATTTGCTAACTTCCTGATCTTGGCTTTTGAGACCTGCAGAAGGGATAGTTTCCTTGACATCAGTCTCTCTTTCCTTGGTTTCCTCTTTACGTGGGTGTTGACCGGCTCCTATCATGCTAAAAGCCAATTTAGCAAAACTTCCCTCGGTTTCTTTGGTTTCTATATGCTTTGGCTTATCTGAAGCTATTTGTTTGGATTTCATATTTTCTTCTGTTATATCAACTGGCTTATGGATTTTATCTTTCTCGCTTGCAGATTCTGTATCCATGGTTTTCTTTATAACCGGTGTTGCCTTTTCAGTGTCTTCTTTGAGTGTCTTGGCTTTCAAAGTAGAATCTTTCTTCTCAGTTTCAACGTTTCCTCGTGTGTGCGATGGTGTTTGCGAGATTTCGGCAGATGTTTTCGTTTCCTTGGAATCTACGGCTTGACTTGGTGCCAAGTTACGAAATTTAAAAACGAGTTTGGAGAAGGTATCAAGTTGTTCTTCATCTTTCTCCTCTACTGGTTGCATTTTGAAATCCTTCAAAATATCAACTGGGTGGCTTTCAGTTGTTCTTAATTCTCCCTGTGCTGCTAATATGTCCGGAGGCTTAACTTCCACCGTTTCTTGCGTTATAACAGATGGCGAAGTAGGTATTTGATTTTCAGGTTCTTTTTCATGGAAATTTAAAGTGTCCGGCAGCTCAATCTCCTTTTCATCATGGTGTTCGCAAGGAGGCTCATCACACACATCTTGTGTTGTCTCGGCCATTGAAGACGTAATGATGCCCCTATTTTCAGTAGGAGTGCTAGGTTTTTCTTTTGGTTGATCATTCTTCTCATCAAGAAATTTTTGTCTAAATTTCATCATCATTTCGGAAAAGTCTTCGTTCTGTTTTGCAGCTAATGCTGCTCTTTCAGCTTTATGCTTCAATATTTCGGCCTCTTGATCGCTGCTCTCTTCTTCTCTTTCCTCTCCATCCTGGGAATCGTCGTGGACTGAAAACGATGTTATGTATAGTACGTTTTCCTCTGCCTTCTTATGCTCCTCGATTGTGCTGCGTTCTTTGTCGTTCTCTTTATCCTGGAGTACTTGTAGACCTGCCACTTGTGGAACAACATGCGATCTAAATCCGTCTCGATCTTCATCCTTCGATGGCTCCTGTTCAATATGACAAGGCTCGGCACCAAATTCTTGGTCTTTGGTTGAAATCGACCCCTTAGTCATGATATCTTTTGATAGAAGGTCAACGGTCTCGTTTGAAGATGATTCTTTGGCTTCTTCCCAGTTTTGATCTATGTCCTTCATAATTCCATCCCATGTGTCACTGATTCTTCGTCTGGTGCTCTTCAGTGTTCTTAGAAAGTCGAATGGAGCTGGTTCAGGGTTTGTTTGTCCTTCCTCGTAACTGACGTCTTCCCTGGCCACCTGCTGTTGGTCTAGAGTCTTTTCTTCGTAAGCTTGAGCAGGGTATGGTTCTGTAAGGCCTTCGTCCATAATCGAGTCAACATTCAACTCCTTTTCGATTTGTTCAATGTCATTTGAAAAATCATATGAAGCCTTTTCCAACTCTTTCTGCATTTCCTCATCTTCCAATGCAATAACCTCTAAAATTTCTGTAGCGTCTTGGAGCCGTTCTTCTTTAACAGCATCTGTTATAAAATGCATCTTTGGAATCAGTACATTGGCCTCTGGTAATGCACTGGAAATCGGCTGGTCGGATGTACTCATTACGTCCCAATCGCTCTGTTGTTGCCTTTCGAGAGCCCCTCGTGCAATGTCATCCAGGGTTTGATCATCTAAGACATCATACGGGTACTCAGACTGGAATCCCTCGTAATCGTAGCTCAACATCTCTTCATCTGGTCGTACAGTACTGAAGCATTCTTCAAGTTGTTGTCCCAGTTGATCCTCAATATCTATTTCAGAAGGGACATCGAATGTTTCGTCAAAAATCGACATCGGCGCTTCTTCTTCTTTTTCGTTCTCTTGTGTTTCATATTCGTTCACATCATAGCTATTCCAGTCAGTAACAGTCTCACCTTTCATTGGTTTATCATAGCTCATCATTTCAGCGACCGGGACGTTATCCTCTTGGTCCTGCCAGTCTTCGCGCAAAAAGGGTTGAGGTGACTTCGGACGTGCTTGCTTATAAGCGTGAGATTTTCGTCCGCTTACTCTTTCATTGACGTCAAACGCGAATGGAGGCAACGAGTCAGAATCAAGGTCGTCAAAACCATCCTGCGCTTGAGGCACTTGCGCCTTTGGTGGAGCCAATTCTTCATAAGTGTCCAATCTCCTTGACGTATCCATTTCAATGATATCAATACCTTCTGCGCCACTTTTAACTTCTTGTGGTGTAGGAGTGAGCTCTCGAGAAGATACTGGGGTATCACTGGGCTCTTTTGTCTTTTGTGCTGTAGGACGGAAAATTGCCTTCTCTCGCTGCCACCCGTATCGGAAAACAGGTACTGGCACATCCTTAGGCTCTTCTTTTGCAAAAATTGATGCATAATCTTCATTAGTTCTATCTACGATGCTCTTTTCCATAGAACTTTCGCTTGTTTTTCGAGAAGAAGAATCTGGCATGACTGCCGTATCTTCAGGTTCAGTCTTTGTGGAGAACTCTCTAATGAGCTGTGAGATAAGTGCTTTTCTGCGCGCTTCTTTGTCGTCCTCTTTCACAGCTGCAACAGATGTCCCAGTCTCACTGACCTCAGATGTTTCGCGATGTTCTGTAACTGAGAATTCCTTGATAAGCTTTGAAATTCTTTCTTTCTTGCGCTCTTCTTTTATGTCAGTTTCATCTTGCTCTTCGACTTTCTCTTGATCACGGATTGTGCTTGCAATGACAATGTCATCAGAAAATTCTGTTTCTCTCATAGCTGGCTTGACTTTCGTTTCTGGAGCCATTGCTTCGAAGGGTTTTTCAGCCATGGAGAATTCGTCGATGAACTGCGAAATTCTTTCCTTTCTTCTAGCTTCTCTAATACTCTCTTCCCTCTTTAGTTCGTCTTTATTTTCTTCAGAAATCTCATCTATATTTCCCTTACTTGAAACTCTCTTTTCGCGTACTTGTCTTGTCTCTTCTTCTTCCTTCATTGAAAAATCCCTGATAAACTTTGAGATTCTTTCCTTCCTCTCGGCCTCTTTTACAGACGCCTCATCCGGAGTCGCATCTTCTATTACTATCTCTCTTTCTAGCAACTCAACGTCTTTGCTTATTTCATCTTTTTGCTTAACGTCTTCCTCTTTGGAGGAAAAAGCCTTGACAAACTTGGAAATTCTTTGCTTTCTTTGAAATTCTTTGACAAGGGCTTCATCTTGAACAACATATTCTTCATCCTCTTGCTGGACTACGGGATTGTCTTTTGCAATATCAGATTGTTTTTCATCTTCTTTCATAGAAAACTCTTTAACAAATTTAGAAATCCTTTTCATTCTTTGTTCTTCCTTGATAGAAACTTTGTCCGGATCTTTATCTTCGCTCTTTTCCTCCGGTTCTAGCGTGTCATGTTTCTTAATTATTTCAAGTTCTTTATCTTCTTCTTTCATGGAAAATTCCTTTACATACTGTGAAATTCTCTCCTTTCTACGGGCTTCTTTTATAATAGCTTCTCTCTGCCTTTCGTCTTCAAGCTTCTTTGCTTGATCAAACGTTGTATCTGGTTCAGATTTCCCAAAAACGCCTTTAAACATTCGAGAGAATACTCCTTGTTCTTCCTTCTTTTGTTCGGCGCTCTCCTTTATCTCTTTTTCTGCTTGTCTCTTGTCTTTGGAAACATCTTTAGATTTGTCTACGGTTGAAGTTTCATGACAAGTCTTCTCCTTGGTTGATGAGTCTCCAGAGAATTTTTGCTCCTGCTGCTTTTTTAGGTCAGAATCAGAGACATTTCTTTTAGGTTGTTGCGAAGCTGAAGAGAAAAATCCTCCGAACAGACTTCCCCTTTTGTCACCTTCTCCTGCAACATTTTTATAAGATGCACCGCTGTCTTTTCTTGACGTATCGCCTTCATCTTGATTGGTAGGTTGCGGAGATGTAGAGAAAAAGCCACCAAACATGCTCCCTCTTCTTTCTTCTTCACCTGAAGTTTTTTGGTTGGCGTTGTTGTCTTTGTTGGATGACGTGAACCAAGAGAAATACCCGCTTTTACTTTCTATGCTTGTGGCTGCTTTGCTGTCTTGACTTTCATCATATTTCTTCGCAGGCAACTGGCTTTTCATTTGCGTGACATTATCTGGTTCAACATTCTCTTTGGATGGGAATGAATTGTTGTCAACTGTTTCCAAAGAATCTTCTATTTGCTGTACATCTAATTCATCCTCAATTGGCATGTTCTTACTAACCGTTTCTTCAGCTCTGATATCCTCATTTATATTTTCCTTCGTTCCTCTCCACCCTTTTTCTTCAACTTCTTCGAGCTTCTCAAGAGGAGGTGTTTTTGGTCTTTCAAATTCCTCCACAAAAGAGCGCGTGAGACCTGGTATTCCTGTATGGCCTGACACTGTTCCCGTGTTAGATGCCCCAATAGTATCCCTCTGATCACTAATCCCATGTTCTCTTGAAATCTTTGCCATTTCTGTGTCCAGCGTTGGTTCAACATTAGCTTTTTCGGTCGCCTGAGAAGAAAAGAATCCACCGAAAAACCTCCCTGTACTAGCCTCTTCAGGTTTGCCCACTTGTTCTTTTGCAATGTCTGCATCTTTATCAGAAAACCAAGAGAAGTAGCTTCTCTTTGCAGCGGGAGCCTGGTCTTGTATATCCGTTTCCTTAGCAACTGTCACTTTAGTTATCCCCTTGTCTTGTTTTTCCAGAATAGGCTTCAAGTCAGACGTTTCTGACGCCGTGCCATCAGTTTTTTTGTTATCAACCGAAACTCTGGTAGCAGCTTCTCTCGCAAGTTGGTCTTCGCTCGCGTTCACTGCCGTTTGCGTAGGGGCATCGGAATTCTTACGCTTGTCTGATGAGAAAAGCCCACCAAAACGATAACCACTGGATCTATTCTCATCGACTGAAACTTTTCGCTCGTGTTCAGACTCAGAGTCCTTACTGCTGAACCAAGAAAATTTCCTGGTCTTAGACAACTTTGTCTTTTTGTCTTCTGGTGGATATTCTATGACTTCACCAAAGAGACCCACATTTTCATCATCGTAGATCGAAAAGTCATCATCAAAAGTTTTGTTTGCTTTATTTTTATCTTGTCGATACAATCCTTGCTTTGTCTGCTGCTGCTGATCTCCATAGTAACCATAATCTACATCATCTTGGTAGAGCATTCCCGAAGCCTGAAGCGTCTTGCTGTATTGGTAACGAAGTTGATCGTCTCCTTCGTAGTTTTTTCCACTGCATGGCCCAGTGTGAAAATTCTCGATATCTTCACTTTCCATACGCTTGAAAACCTTCATTTCCACAGGCCTTCCACTATTGCTTTCTTTCCTGGTCTCCCTCTTGCTCTCCCTCCTGCTCTCCCTCCTGCTCTCCCTTCTGTTCTCCTCATACTTGTTTCCATCTTGAGGAGACCTCTTTCTTTTAGCGTCTTTATCGATGTCTGGATAATTCTGGTCCGGAATGTTCTCTCCTTGCGACTCGAATCCCAAATACGAGAAAAATTTCCCAACAAAACCAGGTTCATCCTTTGAATACAGATGACTTAGTTCATTCTCATTGTTATCTACTAAAGTCTGTGGCTCGTTTTTGATTGGATAATCTCTTCTGCCAAGTGGGTTGTACTCTTCTTCGACGCGTGACTCGCTCCCGTACGACGGAAAATCATCAAAGCTATTCTCCCTAGTCGCACTACTAAAGAAGCTTGAGTCTACACTTTCTCTTTTTTCCTCGTACTTGTATAACTTCAGCTCTAAAAGGTTACCCTTCCTGCTTCTATTGTCTATAGTTTCATTAATATCTGGTACTAGTGGAGAATTCTGATTGGACGAAGGGATCTGGACCTGACTCTGGTACCCAGACTCCGAGTATACAGAGTCACGTCCACTTCCCATCGATATAGTACGGAACCTATTTTGGCTGTCAGACCTCCAAGTATAACTTTGATTATTTTCTGGAGGGATAGACTGGTACCTAGTCTGATTCTCATACCCATACCCATAATTATAATCAGAATCACATTCATTATAAGAAGAATAAGAAGAAACTTGGTTTCTAGATTGGTTCCTAGACTGGAACCCAGGCATAGAGACAGTACCAGGACCGCGTCCGTAAGGCGTCGAGTAGGCATGGAACACTGTCCTAGCCTCCCAACCAAAGAAATACAACACGTTTTTAGCAAGAATACTCACTACTGATGCGTCTTCACTATACTGGTCAATAGGCCCCATCTGCTCGTATGATGACGCGTAGGCCTGGTGCTGAGGCGATCCGTAAGGGTCCTGGTACTGATACTCTTCACCTGCGTAGGGTTGGGATCTGTTCGGTTGATGGAAGGCTGTGGTCGAGTAGTTCCCAGGAACTGCTGGTTTGCCATTCGGTGTCGCTGGGGCGGCTACACAGCTCTCGATTAGTAGTGTGCACGTCTGAGGTGCTGTTCGTAGTAGGTTGACAGCCTGAAAGATGATAAGTAATCAACCTCGATCATAACGAATCGCACTGACATCTACCAGATAGCTGTACCTTTTTCATCTTGACAAAAAAGTTTAGGCTCAGGTCAAACAGGTAAAACTTCAAATGAGGCGAACCTAACTGAAACAACAGACAACAAGGCGGTCTTCTCTGATGTTATTATATTCAGCTTATGTGAAGTTTGACGTTTGACATGAGCCTTAGGAATTTTCCTCAAACGAATTGTTCTATTCAACTTAAGTGAAATGTTATCCCATAGACTGTTATTCTAAGATAGCGAAAGTGGTGCCCTGTTGTTTCGCTTCGAAGCAAACATCTTTTCACAGGGGGGGAGGGGGACTTATCTTCCATATATATCAAACATATTACGCCAAGCAACTGGAACCGTTAGGTCTAAGGCATAGCGCGCGCATTGTAGTGCGCGGTATCTGATGCTGGTTCAAGCTCACTCATATTATGTAGTGCAGTAAATAATATAACAGTGGAAGATAAGTGTCCCCCCTGCCCCCCGTGATCTTTTTTTCATCAAACCTTAATCTAATAGTTCGATGAAACTCAAAAGAGTAAAAATAAAATAAAAGAATCTCAAAAGAATGATACGCGGTCTAAAATACGATTACCCTCAAGCTAAATATATCCTTCTCAAACAATTTCTTTGGAAAATGTACAAGCCGCAACTCTTGTTCAAAATGGCGAAAGAAATTAGACCTACTTACGTCTTGTCTCGAAATGCCTTCCAGACTATTGCCATTGATTTCCAGTATCCTGTCACCTTTAGACAAAAATAACATACGGCCATTTAGTAATCACGCCTGTTTCAAAAAGTTTTATGCCGATAATACACTGAGTTTCATGAATTCAGCTTATAGAGTTGTTGTGTAGTTGACGTTATGCGTTATTGTGCAATTCCTGGGATGCATGTGACGTCATAGCCGCCATGTTGGTTGACTTTAACAAAATATTTAGTTTTGAATCTTTGTTTTGAAACGACATGGCATGCAGGTCTTTTGTCGCTAAATTCTCATCAAAAGGAAGAGCACGCCACCAAATGGGTTATGGTATTCACTTGTTACTAAAAATAGATGCTTACCAATGCTTATTTTTCCACTGAGGGCAGCTGAGCCATCAGGCGCCATGGTTTTGACGTATATTCCTCCTAATTCGATTCCTCCCTGTTTGAAATAAAATATACATACTTTATTATATATTATCACTAACTTGATTAACAGAAATATATAAAAAATAAATTCGCCGATTACCTATGGCGGGCTATTACAAATCTTGCATACATTCTCAATACGCGCCGTTACGGGTAGTGTTGTAAAACTATTTAAATCAGTAATGGCGCCCTTTGTAACATAACGCTTTTGTTTAAATTTTTCTAAAAATTTTGCGAAAACATATCTATCTAGAGTTGATGCATCCATTTCCGAAAACAATTATTACTTTTTTCTTTATTTAGATTTTTGTCTTGTTATTTTTAAAATCCGCATTCCGCATTCCATTCCTGATTTTTGTCCTCAAAAGTCGAATTTCTGGCTAACTTGAATCCAAAGTAAAACGTAAATGATTTCAAATTTCAGTCCTCAGATTATAGCATCATTATTAACTAAGCAGGAATATTTGAAGAAAAAAATAGTTGAAGAAACTTGACTATCGTGGTGTTTCGATCGCCCGGGTCAGCCTAGAAAAATAAAATAAACAGATCCGAAAAATAAACTGAGACAATCTAGATGAAATGCAAGGGGAAAAAATAAGCAAAAAGCATCAGTTTTAAGTATTTGAACTGTTATGATTATGGAGTAAATCACTTTAGGTAGGATATTGTCCTCGAAGGCACTGATTTGAAACATTCAAATTATTATTTTACTACTCAAACACGTAACATTTTAATACTGTTTGGTAGCTTGTGAATTGTATAAATTAAAACTTACTCTAAATATTAAAGATACTTTTAAAAGTAATACGATTTGAGTATTATTTTATATTAAACAAAAAAAAAAAAAACAGAAAATAAACGATTTTGACTACGTTGATTGATTGCCTTGTGCTTATATTGAGTTAATTAGCCCTTAATTTACATGTTTAGGGGGTATAGCTCAGTGGTAGAGCATTCGACTGCAGATCGAGAGGTCACCGGTTCAAACCCGGTTGCCCCCTAGTTTTTTTTCTCAATCTAAAACTTTTTTTAAAAACTGCCTTTTACATTTAAATATCAACTAAGATAGGCTACTAGCTATTTTAAGACTTTTATTTTTTAAAGTCTTTAATTTTTTTCCAAATCCCGAAGAAAAGAAAAACACCATCTACTTACGATAATATTGAGGCCCAAGCCACCATTGATTTTTTGTAGTTGGACGGGATATACGCTGACCTAAAAAAAAAGATAAATATACGTAGTAAGAGATAAAAGCACAATTTTATTCTTTTGTATACTCTATTTCAATGTGTGGGATCCCTGTGTTGAAGTTATCAAACTGCTAAAAATAGACACTTTTAGCTTGGGTGTAGTGTTTTCGTATTTCAGAGAACAGAAGAGAAAACGCAACAAAAGAGAAAGAAAAGAACGCAACAAAAGAGAAGAGAAGAGAGAATTAAATAAATAAATAAATTAATTAATTAAAGAATAAATAAATAAATAAATAAAAGAATAAATAAATAAATAAATAAATAAATAAATAAATAAATAAATAAATAAATAAATAAATAAATAAATAAATAAATACAATAAAAAATAAAAATGAAAAAAAGCCAAAGAAACAAAAGAGAAAAAGAAAGGGGTGAAAGTGCAATTTACAAAATAATTTTCCACAAGGTTACCTGTACATTGTCTTGGGTGTTGGGCGCTGACCCATTCAGTTGTATCGCGGGCCCAGTTCCAGGTTGTTGTATAAGTCCTTGTTCCATGGGATAAGATTTGTCATGGTCTGAGATTGGCGATGTTCTGCCAGGCGAATCGGATGCATCATTTTTCACTACTCCATTCATCTTAACAGCTATAAAAAGTAACAACGAGTCGTGGAATTACTGTAAGTGTGTGTATTGGTTTCTGTTAATATTGTGGGTGATGGGATGGGGTGAGATGAGGGGTGGGGGGAAGGGGGGTTTCCATGGCAACTTCATAAAACTTCTATGAGTTCGGGAGGATGTCGCATTGTGATTTAAAATTGGGTACAGACACCCATTTTTTGTCATGTCTTATATGACTTTCATTGAATCTCAGCTAGAACAGAGTGCACATTAAAAAGTTTAACAGTCATAAACATCAATGATACATTGTGATCTGGATTTGAGTACAAATATATTTTGCTCATGTCCTATATGGTGTTGTTTGTACCCAAACTTGACCAAAATGCATAGTGTTTAGTGAAACTCAGAAAAGGCCTATGATAAGAAATTAAAATATTTGTCTTTCCTCTTCCCAAGAAATCCCGAAGAGTTTGGCGTTTAATCGATAGTGACAGTGAAAAATCAAATAGCTCGTCTTACTTTCTCATACATTTATCCATGCACTCTGCTTGAATATATTATTTGCACACTTTACATGCCATAATATTCGTAATGCTAAAAAATGAGAAAATTCTTTAGGGAAATATCGTGGAGAGCAGAGTGAAAGCCTGACAAATATCTAAGAATTCTCTGATTTCTCTAGCGAAGGTTAATAAATGATGAGCAGAATCTAGAACCTTGATGGTGGACTGGTTAACATTTAAAACATCGTAACGGAGGCTTGACAAAACTTACTTTTTCTGCGCATCCTTCGGGAATATTTTGTCCTATTCACGTACATATTTTTTTACTAATTTAGTGGCCAAAAACTAGCTCCCCAAATATCAAGCTAGAACGAAGTGCCGGTCACCCACGATTTTATACGACCTACACTTGGCCGTTAATATTAATCACTACCAGCTTCAATCTCATCTTGTACAGTAATGATCAGCATGGTAGACTATCCCTCAGGGTGTAAGATGGAAAATTGAAAACTCTAAAATATTAATGGCGTACAATGATTTTTTTCTTTAAATTTATTTTTTCAGTTACTGTAACTGCGTGGGGTAGTCATTTCGGCTATCTACGGCTCTGCTACTGTAGAAATACAAAACCGCTTATTGGCTACAGTTTAATCACAGGCAGCCTAACCACTTATTTTGACAAAAAAACGGCTAAAAACAGTCAAAAACTACACAAAAATAAGTTAAAAAGCACATGAGATCAAGGTCACCTCATTTAATTTTATTTTTTACGATTTTTTCAGCATATGACAGCAAAGATACATCGCTTGGGCTGCCTGTGGTTTAATCGCAATCGCAAAGAATAAATTTATCATATAGGGTCTAAAAAGTTATAAGAATGGAGGAGGGTGAGTTGGACGATAAATCGCAGCAGTTTGATAAGACATAAAAACATATAGAACTTACATCCATCCTTGGGGTATTCTCGTAGACTTGTCAGTTTCATCCCCATCATCATTTGGAATTTATAGAACGAAGTGCACATCTTGAGAAGGTAACGGGACCTGAAAACAACACAGGAGGCCCAATAATATATAATGTCGCCATTCGTAACATTTCTCATAATGCTTTGCTTTTTCTTCCATTGAATTCACAGTACACCTGTGCGTAAGAAATACGTCCACAGATGTTTTTTTCCTTCATCAGTTATATATGACAAACAAATGTTGTCAAAAAAAATCTAAAAAAAATTTGCTAACTTTAGCTGTTGTATCACAGCGTGGGACAATCACAACAGAGCTAGGCTCCAAACTAGATGAAAGCCCAAAGATCGAATTAGAATTTAGGAGTTGATTTTTGAGGAGGGAGGAAAACCGGAGTACCCGGAGAAAAACCCTCGAAGCACAGGAGAGAACCAACAAACAACTGCATCAACTGCAAATAATTGCATCCTTAATAAAAATATACCATTGGTAGGAAGACATAAATAACACGTAAAAAAGTAAATAAATAAAAAATAAACGAAAATAAAGTTTGTTCCCATGCAACGCAAATCACTAATTTCTTGAAAGTTGAGTTCATCCCATATTTCCGTTAAAAAATTTTTCAGAGAAATTGCACAATGAGTTAGTAAGTAAAGTACACCTCAGTAGACTGATTACCTACAAAACTTTGCACTAATTTGTACAATTCTTGAGGCTAAGGGCAAACGTCGAGCATGAGCCGAACCTAATTGAAACAATTGATAAGGCAGACTTCTTTGATGTATTTAGGTTCGGCTCACGAAGAGTTTGACGTTTGACCTGAGCCTTAGTTGACTTTTTCACGGACATATAGTATTCACTATGTTTGTTACTAAAAAAGTAAGATAGAATTTAGTTAAATAGACATAAAATAGCCGAAAAATATTCCAAGATCCTGCAGCAGAAAATATCATGGTGGTATTGGAATAACATTTTGTTATTAAGACAAATATTGACAATGTCGATGTTGGCCTTTGAAAAGTTTTAGAAGATTTATAGAGCAAGTAATTTATTACTTCCATCGATGCAAATTGCCCTTGAAATTTAAAACTGTTCGCAAATATTTGTCTCTCAAAGTTGACAAGTCATGATGACAATACTTAAGGTCTAGTTGTAACATATAAGATCATTAGAATTTTAAATAATGTTATATGTATATCTTTATATATATATCGAAAGTGGCTCCAACACCCTTGAACTTTAAAACTTAAAAAATTGTCTCTAAAAGTTGACAAGTTATAAGAAAGTTCGAAATTTCGTGTTTTATCATTTCTTGGAATAGAGTTCTTTAGACACACAACGATTGAAGATTTGAAGCAGTTCTAGATTTTCTAATTATATGATACAATGGCTCGGCAATACCCGATTGATTTTTTAAAACTGTTAGTCAAAATATGCCTGTGAAAGTCAAGTATAGCAACTCATCCAAAGCTAGTTTCATCCATTTTTTGAAGAAAACTTTTAATACACACAACTAATCCTGATATTTAAAGCAATTCTCGAGTTTTTTATATGATAGGAATATATAATTCGCTCTAATGCCTTAGAAATTTAAAATAATTCTAAATTGTAGACCAAAAATTAATTCACATCTTGTGTTATTCATGATTCTCTGATTGATAAGTTAATGTCGGTAAACACACTAGTTGATCACTGATAATAGTTATGATTATATATTACTCGAGTATCTCAAAAAAAGATACTTTCTTAGTAAATAACTTACGTTGATGGGAAAAGAAGTAGAGAGACATGTTGATGCGTAGTATTAGAGGAACTCCTGTGTTTTCATGATTTTAACAAGAGATTTAAAAGAAACCCCGAGGGGTGTAGAGCCATAACAACATTGGTCAAAACGAAACACGTATCTTAGCAACAATTGGTCGCTTTAAAATTGCAGTTGCCTGGCAACGAATTTGAGCCAATGAGGAGGAAGCAGCATACGGAAAGTAATTGAAATCATGCGGAGAAGTTGATTGTAGATTGGGAAAAGCGTTTGGGACTCGCCGTGGGATACAAATTTGTGTCAAGCAAGAAAGTTATAAACATGAAGTCAAATAGAAGATTAAAGAAAATATAAAAGATAACGAAGATTGGCAACCTGGAGCAATGTGTAAATATGGAAATAAGTATTGCAAAATCATATTTTTGGCCAGAATAACGTAAGTCAAATTTGTCTTCAATTCAAGATAAAGGAAGGAAAAATAATAATGAATAGTTCAAGGAATAATATTTGCAAAGTCTTTGTCACCATTTGCTCTGATTGTCAGTCCTTAAAAAATAAACCAAAACTAAAAAAAACAACGAAAGAACTCGAAATCTGATTGGTTTTATTTTTTTTACGATCCTTGCAGACTCGCTGTTTGATTTGTTCTCTAGAGAGTTAAAGAACCCGGTCAATCTATAGAAATTCACGAGCCGAACCTAATGACATCAAAGAAGACTGCCTTGTTATCCATTATTTTAATTAGGTTCGGCTCATTTAAAGTTCTCGAAATCTGATTGGTTCAATTTTTTACGATGCTTGTAGACTCGCTGTTTGATTTGTTCTCTAGAGAGTTAAAGAACCCAGTCAATCTTCAGAAATTCACGAGCCGAACCTAATGACATCAAAGAAGACTGCCTTGTTATCCATTATTTTAATTAGGTTCGGCTCATTTAAAATTCTCGAAATCTGATTGGTTCAATTTTTTACGATGCTTGTAGACTCGCTGTTTGATTTGTTCTCTAGAGAGTTAAAGAACCCAGTCAATCTTCAGAAATTCACGAGCCGAACCTAATGACATCAAAGAAGACTGCCTTGTTATCCATTGTTTTAATTAGGTTCGGCTCATTTAAAGTTCTGGAAATCTGATTGGTTCTATTTTTTACGATGCTTGTAGACTCGCTGTTTGATTTGTTCTCTAGAGAGTTAAAGAACCCGGTCAATCTTCAGAAATTCATATGAGCCGATCCTAATGACATCAAAGAAGACTGCCTTGTTATCCATTGTTTTAATTAGGTTCGGCTCATTTAAAATTCTCGAAATCTGATTGGTTCTATTTTTTACGATGCTTGTAGACTCGCTGTTTGATTTGTTCTCTAGAGAGTTAAAGACTCTGGTCAAACTTCAGAAATTCACATGAGCCGAACCTAATGACAAGAAAGAAGACCGCCTTGTTATCCATTGTTTCGGTAAGGTTCGGCTCATGTGAAGTTTGACGTTTGACCCGCCCTAGCCTTACAGTCTAAAAGTCTACATCTGATGGTTCTTTCTGTATTCACAATATGATGGTAGACTTACTTTTTATAGCTGTTGGTATATAACACGATTTTGGACGTTTCTGGTGGTCCATGCGCTTCGATAAAAAATCTCCGTCTCTGTGTCAAAACAAAAAGCGAACAAAGCGGTTTACTGACAGCCATTTTGAGGAGTAAATCAAAGCAAGTTTTTTCATAAGGATTTCGGGAATAAGCTCTTTTGCAGAAAAACTGCTCCTGCCCAATTAGCCATTCTGAGGTTGAGGAGAAAACTGGTTCGAGTAGGGATTGCTATAATAAATGATAACGGGGTTCTTTCACATTGTCTCAATGCGCTTTACATTGCAATCGAGGACTTTACGGGCTGCGTATTAAGGCGCTATTGGTAGCCGTGCAGCTTACAATCATGAGTGATTGCTATGCATTGAAAGCATGTTGAAGGGGACAAAAGAGACGCCATCTTGTATAATTAAATATATCTTCTAAAACAGCTCCATAATGTTCTGCACTGCCAGCTCGACCCAGTCTTTTCCATTGTGGGACGGTCTGTTTTAGGGTACACATTTCCAAGATCATAGTCTGGCAATGCAGAGCATTTATCAGTCATTCCGAGGTTGAGGAAACACAATGCACTGCACTGCACTGCACTGCCAGCTCGATACAGTCTCCCTCAACCCTGGCATTGCTAATACCTTAGCTACCATAAAAACCTTCTGCTGAGAGAAGCAGGTGCTTGGTTGAACTTACATGAAATGCCATTCTTTTTATATTTTGCCATGGATGTCGAAATACTGGACTCTTGACGATCCCTCTCTCCTGAAGACAAGCAGATATAGGATCCAATATATTAGTGGAGTAATGTGAGTGGGTTAACGTAGAGAGCCTCTAGACCTTTTGAAGTGGTTATTCAGGACTACTTATCAAGGACTATTCAAGGAGTATACAAGGACCCAAAAAAATTAATTTTCAAGGAGTATGTTCAAGGTAACTATGTCAAGGTTTTACACGGTGGTTGCACATGTCCGACTTTCAGATTTTCCAATCTTTCTGACTTGATCTATTTCAGAACCATGCAAGTAATGGTCAAAGCAAAATTTCAAGGAGTTTTCAAGGAGTTTCGCTAAAATCATAAAACTCAAGAGCTTTTCAAGTGGCTTTGGAAACGTGAATTAAATTCAAGGAGTTTTAAAGGAGTTTAAGGAGTAGCACGAAAAACAAAAGACCTCCTTTCTCTTGAGGATTGAAATCTGTTCTGAAGTTTTAAAAAAAAATTTTCATTGTTTTGACTCCCAGGTAGGAAAATCATATAAGCGGTCTATTAATGATGAATTCTCTGCTCCCCCCCCCCCCCCCCCCCCCACCCCAACACACACACACAAGAAGTTATATAAAACAAAGGAAGCCCAACTTTACCTCGAAAACGATTAACCCTCGAACGCTGATTCCCAAACTGTAGCTGCTTCTCTTATCCTTCTTGAACTATAAAATACAGAACAAATATAATATACCTAATATGATACTATTAATATCTTATCAGACCATTATCTGCTGTGCAGTTTTGTGAGGTGATATTATAGACTTCTTAAGCTTGGGCGTAATGATATCCCATGTCATTCCCTTGAGTATTATTTCTTTGTTTAACGGTTGAACATGACATCTGAATACGGATACAACTCAAACAAAGATTCTTCTTCTCAAGACAACGACACGTTCTCATAATTACAGCGCAACGCGCAGAAGGAAGACCACATTTAATGTATTCGCATACTTCTGTGCACGGGTTTCGTACGTCGTTTCACCAAATATCACCCAATTTCTTTCCTTACCTTCGAAACCTTGTTAAAGATGATGCCATATTCTTGAAGCTTCTGAGCCTCCTGATCAACAAATAATTAAAATATTGAAATCGTTGTTTACATAGTGTGCTCTAATCATTGATAAATGCAACGTAGATGAATTCTTCGTTTCCACGTTACGTCATCTCGGCCATGTGGGTGTCATTTAACAAAATATTTCTCATTAGAATCCATTCAGTAACGGCACCACGATGGCCGCCATGTTTTTGTCTTTCGACTCATTTTGGAATGCTTGCAACCCATCAATAGATTAAAAATTAATACAAATTAATACAATTATTTATTACGCCATAGCGACAATGTTAGTGTCATTTGACAAAAGATTTCTCATTAGCATCCATTGTTAACGGCACCACAATGGCCGCCATGTTTTTGTCTTTTGGCTCTTTTTTTTGTGGAATGCCTGCAGCCCATCAATAGATAAACAATTAATATAAATTAATATAAATATTTTGATCGTACCTTTAAATATTCGATTTCCGCTTGTGCGTCGCTGATCCCAGAATGCGCTTTATGTAGTTGAGGCAGCGTGTTGCGGATGTAAGAGGCGGTTAATTTAGCTATGGCCTGAAAGGAAAGCATCCCAATTATAAATAAGATGCAAAATTGGGTATGGAGTGTTTACTCACGTGACATGGTATTGCACGAATGGACTACTTCGATGGTCTAGCGGCGCTATCATCCGGGGGGGGGGGGGGGGGGGAGGGGGTGAAATATATACAGTTTCGTGTGTTTTTGTCTTTCTTTTATTGGTAGAGCAAATCGATGTGCAGTATCAATTCATTTTTTGTTGTATTGTCATGTGGTGAGCTGTTAATATCGACGTCATTATTACAAGAAATCTTTATTTGTCCCCCTGGACGCCCCATAATGCCTTCGCGAACCAAGATGGCCGTCGTATTGTCGAAGTAGTCCATTCGAAACATGGTCTAATGGATGCTAAACTCTTTTTTCTTACCCGTTGTGGAAGATAATGCTCAGGGACAAAGTAATCATTGCCATGTACTGACTGATTATAGTCGCCTACTTCAGCCTGAAGCGCATATGAGGCAAGTAACATCGCCGTCTCTTCATGTATAAATATCCCACCCTCCAGGACATCTTTCCGTAACTGGAGGTAGTATAAATGCCGGGTACCCTGTTGTCTATTGAGAAAGTACACCAATGTGAATAATAAATACCAAAAACAATTTTAGATCTTGGGATAGAAGACATACAAGATACCAGGGGAGCAAATTAAATGTCCCTCAAGGACATCTTTCCGTAACCGGAGGTAGTATAAATGCCGGATACCTTCTTGTCTATTGAAAAAGTACAATATAAATAAAAAATACCCCCCCCCCCCCAAATTTGAACGCTATGTACAGGAGACATACATACGAGATACCAGGGGGAGCACAATTAAATTGGGGCTCCAAGATGGCCACAGAACATGATTGGCTTCACTTTCCCAGGGAAAAAAATTAAGCCGTTATGCCTCATGTCATGGCTGCCATGCATCACGTGATGCTGCAAAGCCTCCATCCCAGGGTAGTAAAATAAATCATACTGTGAACTTTAAATGTCATTGTGATCCTGCATTTTACCAGATCAATGCACTTCTAAAAACTCTTCTCCAAACGATTTGCAAAACTTTGGAATATGCGCATGCTGGCTTATACCCAATTCACACCAAGGCTTAAACATGTTTTAAAGTTTAACTAAACAGGTTTGAAAAACTATCTACGAACACTGCACAATCTTTGGTGAAATAATGCATGTAAACTATCCTTTGTCTTGCTCTGATAATATTTTAGAAAGTTTCATTATATTGTAGGTTTCTAGTTTCTCAATTTTTTTTTCCTAATGAAAACACAGTTTAACTAAACACGTTTAGGTGTGAATGGGGTATTAGATTGTTTCCTATTGAAGTTACTACTGTTGAACTACTGTTTCTTACTGTAAAAGGCAGATGTTTTCAACGTAGTACTTGACTCGAAAGAATATCGTGAAGACCAATGACGAATTGCATGATACCTGGAATACAAAAACAATAGTGTGTGTATTACCAGAGGTTTGATTTTTCGTTAGAAAGCTGAGAAGGCTTTTGGAACGAGAATGGACAATGAAATGATACGCCTATTTCAAAAAACGTTGTCATCGCAAAGGCGATAGGTCATTGCAAGACCAAACTATGGCTTCGTCGACTACCAACAACAATGAATCAGTCTCAACACTAAGGTCCATGTTCTTGGCGAATATAGGAAGCAAAAACACAAGTCATTCCAGTTATTGTTGGATCTTGGAATGACCTATTTCCTATCGCTTTTAGCCCATCGCCTAATATTGCCTATCGCCTTGGCGATAACAACATTCTTTGAAATAGGTGCATGCAAATGATTGATGACTGATGGTGTGAAAAATAGCCAATAGTTCTCCAACATATTTGCAACCTTATCGTACCACTAAATGTGGTCCAATTATGTTTGATAAAACAAATAAAGACATACATCGTCCTTCCACAAGTGTGGCGCATATTTTGCTAGCTTGGATAACTTGTCGTTGAGATCAAGAAACTCATGTTCGCCATCTATGAATAAAGATGATAAAAATCTTGTTAATCAAGACAATCGTGGGTATATGGTTTAAATTCACATTAGCTTGGCTCGCACAGTCACTGGGGCTTTCAAAACAAAAGAATAGGAAGGCGCACATTTCTGCTTGCAGCAAATGACCTTTCCTGCATTCACTTCAGTGACCAGGAAACAATCGGGTTTCAAGTTGAGGTTAGACTTGATGTGTTCAATTCACTTCAGTGACCAGGAAACAATGGTTTCCACGAGTCCAGGTTCAACTTGGAATTTGTTGGCTTGATGTCTTCACGCATTTACTGTCGTATTATTTCATCACGTCCAACCTCGACTGGAAGCCATTTTTGGGAGAGGTTTATAAAAAAAAAGTCTGCACAAAAATAATTACTGTGCGGGCACACCGACCGAGACTACTAAAAGAACGTTAATTTGAGTAAAAACAAGTGTCCTTTGGATATTTTTTGTTTCTTGAGGCTGCTCCTACCTTTGATAATCATAAGCCCAAAGAAGATGGTTTCCGTAAGTCCAAGATGATCGGTGATGGTGTTGTACAGGTCTTGCCCCGTCGAACTCGACTGAAAAGAAGACTGTTTTAGTAAAATGGAAAAATATATAACATAACAAAATAAATATTTTGGTCGTTTCGCTCGTTTGTTTTTTTTTTGGGGGGACTCTATGCAATCTGTGGGTTAGCTATTCTTTGTTCCTGATGTAGCAGCCCAGAAGCAGACCTAATCCACTGTTTACCCATTTCAGACCACGTGTTATTCCCTAGAGTATGATTTGGTCCATTGGAAGGTATTTATGACATGAATGATGAATTGCTTGCTATCAATCACGTGACTTTTTGGAGTTGATTGGGGGCAAACAAGCAGTTGACTGGGGGGCAACTAGCGGATGCTGAGTCAAAACATATCAAAATAAGTCCTCAAACTATTGTATTTGACTATTTTCACGACATCAAACCAGAAAACAAGAGATCAAAACAACCTCCAGGATTCTACAAGCCATTAAAAAAGAGCTATTATTAAAGAGCAACCTATACCTACCGGGACCCTGACGTTGAGTCTCTCACCATTGAGAAGGACGACGTTTATCAGCTTCTCCCCATCACCGATCTGTAAAGACACAGTACATGCGCAGTAAGACCTTAAGTACTACGATTTGTGAACCTCTTGTTTTAAAAATCAAACTTTTTGAAATAGTTACATTTATTTATTTTTTCCTCTGTAAGTTATAAATAATTTGGAGTGAATTGTAGCCCAAGAAGTGTCGGTGAATAGACTAGCAATGAATCGAGGTGTAATTTGACGTAATCCTTTTGATTAATTCTTGGAGTGCAACCACGTGACCGAAAATTCCCCTGAGATATAAATAACAATAAAACAGCCGCCATGTTGTTTGAGCCAACAAAGAGAAGCTTAATGGGGAATGCTTTGATATCATCAACCAACATGGCTGCTATGACGTAACATGCACCCCAAGATTAGGAAGATACCAATCAAACAACCGCCATCTTGGTTGATCTAACAAGAGAAGGTAATGCGGAATGCTTTGTTATCGTCAACCAACATGGCGGCTATGACATAACATGCACCCCAAGAATAAGGGGATACCAATGAAACGGCCGCCATGTTGGTTGATCTAACGAGAGAAGCTAATGAGTAATGCTTTGTTATCGTCAACCAAGATGGCGGCTATAACATAACATGCACCCCAAGAATAAGGGGATACCAATGAAACGGCCGCCATGTTGGTTGATCTAACGAGAGAAGCTAATGAGTAATGCTTTGTTATCGTCAACCAACATGGCGGCTATGACGTAACATGCACCCCAAGAATGGTGATTGACAGCGAATATGAGTGGATTGACACCGTAAAAGTACTATAAATGGGCTAAGAATGGACCAAAGACGTGGGAAAAAATATTTTAAAAATGTCTTTTGCAGTAGAAACACATGCTGTGATGTGATGTGCACACGAATGTATGAATAAGGCAGACAGCGTCGAAGCGAGTGAATTGAGTGACAAAAGATCAGCCCTTGATAATACTCCTTTGTCACACTGTAATGAACTGAAACTTTACTTCACTACTTTGGTTTTCGTTTTGATATAACTGTTCGTTTTTAGGGGGATATGGTCAGGTGACCGACAGGTGCAAAGGGCCTATTACGTGTGTTAGTATTGTTAACGTTAACGTGGTTAAGTAAGGACGTGAAGGAAAGGTGAGGTTAACATTAGCGATGATTTCACGACTGGATCAACTAAAACACAAACAAACAAAAGATAAAGGAAAAAGAGAGAGATACCGCAACAGCTGCATCTTCGTTCCTGTCCATGGCTCGACGACTACCCTGGGGCAATAGGAACACGTGAGAAGCACGCGGGTGCATTGGCGGGAAACTTTTGGGCGGGAAAAGTTTGGGCGGGAAAAAATCGAGATGCATTTGCATTGGTTGACATTCTTGCGCGGGAAAATTTAAAGATATTAATGAGCTCAGGTGGGAGATTTTAAGGAAAAAAGTAAGTTAGCTACGAAGATGTTAAACACGCTAGTGCATTGCAGGAAATGTTTGGAGGAAGGTTTTTCGCGGGACCTTTTTTGCGAGATGCATTTGGCGAAAAAGTTGTAGCTCAAATAGACCATTGTGAGAGAAAAATTGTTAAGCGTTATATTGTAGAGTAGCGCGGCTGTTAAACATGGAAATTTTAAATGCATGCAAATTAGGTAAAAGAAAATTTAATAAGAAGCTTTACAATGAAAAACGTCATAAGAAAAAATACTCCAGTTTCGAGTTCTTTGTTGCTCAGAGTTACCCTCGACTTTGTGCAAATATTCAAGTGTTCCAGTGAAGTTCCGTGGGATTTCGAAGCATTTGTAATTTTGAAGTTGTGCATTTTTTACTTTATGTTGGTATTTGTGAATATGTAGACAATGATTCGAGGCTAAGCCTTAGTAAATGAGTCTGTAATCAAGAAACAAGAGTATTTTGGAACTCGAGAAAGGTCTATAGAGGTTTTGCTTCATCACGTGATGGCAGCCATGACAGTAGGCATAACAATAGAGTCGTTCTCCCCTGGGAAACTGAATTCATTCTCATGTAAATCGGATTAGACCAGATTCAATAGACCAGTTTCGAATTCCAAATTACCGCTGTTTTCCTTGATTACAGACTCATTTGCACAGGGTTAGCCTCGTATCAGTGTTTAAATACTCACAAATACCAACGGTCAAGTAAAGAATGCACAACTTCAACATTACAAACACTTTGAAACTCGACGGACCTTGACTGGAACACGTGAATATTCTGCACAAACTCGAGGCTAACCCTGTGCAAATGAGTCTGTAATCAAGAAACACAGCGGTAATTTGGAATTCGAAACGGGTCTATTGTTCCTGCCTCCTGTCATTGCTGCCATCACGTGATGGTGCAAAGTCTCTTTAGGTAAAGTAAGCTTTTCGGCCGATACTTTATGCTTCCATGCACTCAAAGATAATAATAAGTTAATAATAATAAAATAAAGCTTTTCTATTTAGCCTCCTCTGCAGGCTACCCCATATATTCTCTTTTGAGGATCTATGTTCTCTGTTGGGATCCCTGTGTTGAATTTTATGGCAGAGAAGAACTAGGAACGAGAGAGGAGGCTTTTCGCGACAGGAAGCCCAAGGAGCAAAAAAAGAGCCAAGGAGATGCCTGCGGAGGAGGGTAATTTCGATTTCTATTATTCATATTTTTTAAACATTGTTTTAAGAAGATTAGGGAATACAAGGAAATTAAAAATGCCAAAAAATTTAAGCGAATGGAGTTTAAGAATACCCAGGAAATAAAACTTAGTTCATTTTTTCCTCCATCATTTAAATATACGACCTTAGTATTTTTTGTTTTCAATACACTCAACAAAATTACTCGATTCTGATTAGACAAGAGAAGATCAAATTCCAAATTGTACTCTTTAAGACCTTTTTACACTGGCGATTTTTGCGGCGATTTTTGCTGCGATTCTTGTGGCAATTTTCGGAAATATGAAATCTTTTGTCTCATCCTTCAAAAGAGACATTCGTCTAGGAAAATCTTGGTATCCTGAAAAAAACTTTACAAGTAAATTCTTTACCATTATTTATTATGGACAAAATCGCAAACAAATCGCAGCAAGAGTCGCTGCAAAAATCGCTAGTGTAAACGGGGCTTTAGAGTCCCAATTAAGTTGCTCAATTTTGTTTTTATTATAACTGAAAAAATCGCACAATCTTCTCATATAATTAGGAATTTTAATAGATACTCGTGATGTTTTGAAAGTTCTCAAATTGAACTCGCCTAGAGGCTTGTCCAATTAATTTGGGAAATTTTCCAAACATCATTCGTACCTATAAATTCCGAATTGTACTCGAGATCGTGAGATTTCCTATACTAATAGTATATATTCTTCGACAATATGGAAAAATATTAACGGTAGCTAAATTAAAGGTTGTTTACTTTTAAGACCAATGTTGCTTTGGTGATTCGGTTTGAGTCTGGGATAAATTTGACTCCCTCGAAAAAAGCTTGCAATTCTTTTCTGGCGATTTCAATCATTATATTCAAAACACATTCAAATAAATCGTTTCCCATAACTGCTTTTAACATTTTCATCGTTAACTTTTCTTAATAATGAACCCTTTTTTTTGTTTTAAATCCTTCAACTGAATACATGGTTTTATTTTGGCGATTTCAATGGTATATTCAAATAATTCATTTCCCAAAATCTGATAACTGCTTTTAAACTTTTTATTTTTTACGTTAACTTTCCTTAATAAACCCTTCAATTGTTTTAAATTCTTCAAATACATGGTTATATTTTCCACTTGTTTGGGACTATAATTTCGATAATATGTTCTCCGTGATTTTGTTTAAAACAATTGAACGAAAGCTAATCTATATATCTATCCGTGGGCTATTTTGTCTGTAAACATTTGTTTGAATTACTATTACTCGTTCAGTCTGTATTGTCACACTTTAAATATTATCAATATTCAGTTTCTCCGTCTTTTTCTCGTAATTCCTCAGACAAACGATTTTAAATGAACAAAAAACTCAACCCTGATAGAGAAAAAGTCGAAAATTACTTTTAAAATAATTGAATATATTTAAGTGATTTTTTCTTTCTTTAAGTGGAGATTTACACTCGTGTTTACATAGGTTCAGCTTGACAATCCTGTATTTGGATTCAGGTCCATAAACAATGAAAACCCCTTGTATAACGAGAAAACTAAAGCGTAAAAATACTCACTCCTCGTCGTGAAGGCCTTTTTCCGATCACAAACTCGTAGCATTTTCGAGTAGATCGTTTCTTGACAGAACTAGACTTTTGAATTGAAAGTTCTTTTACGAAAAAGCCCGACATATCGCTTTTCAGAACAAACACTCCAAATTAAGCAGAACAAATCTAAATCTTAACAAAAAGACAGTGCATCAAGCTGTCGCTATGACGTAACACTCATCTTAACTCTGATTGGACCATTTTTTGTTGTTTTTCCGGTGGTCGGTCATCTGTCACTGATTGGTTAATTAGTGGTTGATTTGTTGGGCACGTGTTCGAGTTGAACGAACAGATGAAGGGCTTCTTGTTAGCAAAGATAAAGTAATGCTATAAAAAATTACTCGACTGATTGATTGGAAATTAAATCCAAGCAAGACCAAGACTGACCGGATGGAGTTTTATCGCCTCGTGCTTTTGGATTGTCTGGCGGATACATATGTCTTTAAAAAGATATTGTGAAACAAAGAAACACTAAAACTAGGATAAGAGATATTTGCGGCTTATATTTCAAACCTCAGGCGGCCTCTTCAAGCTAATGTGCCACACACATTACATGTACAGTAGCTCACACGACTAATTGCCATATTTTGTAGCAATGTTAGGCAAAACTAATATGATAAGCGGTAAACAATAGACCTCTTCGGCTTGGGCTAATGTTTCCCATTTCAGACCACGTGTCATTCCCTTGAGAATAATATTCCTTGTTTGAGTTGTATCCATATTCAAGTGTCTTCTCATGTGCAACCGAGCGCAAACCTTAAACAAAGAAATGATACTCTAGGGAATGACATGTGGTCTGAAATGGGAAAACATTACGTCAGAGCCGAAGAGGCCTATTGAAACAAAGATGTTGAAATGATGACCACCCCACGATATTTGAGAAATTTCCTCTGCTTTAGAACCGTTCACATATTTTAATTCATCTTTTGTCAAACTGTCTTGTTGTGAACTGTAAATGTAACAAAGCTTTGCATATTTGCCTCCTGGACGACCCATAATGCCTTGTGATTCAAGATGGCCCCCGTATCGTCGAAGTTGTCCATTAATGGCTATATTTAACTTAATTTTTTAATTTATTAGCTTCGTCATATACGATAATATAATTTATATAATCAGTTGTCCTAATTATGTCATGTTTTTTAGGCGCCATGTTAAATTGCAAACGGAAGCAAAATCACGCAATAACATTTAAAGGTCACGATTATTTCTCGACATAATCGATGGCAGTTTTAGACAAAACTAATACGGGATGATTGACGCTGCCTAATGCACCATCTCTCGCCAAAACCAACTGATCTGAGAAAAACTGTAAGCCAATCAGAATCAAGAAAATATGAAAACTGAGGTGTCGCTTTTCGCCTTTGAATTATTGATTTTCTGGCCACCAAATAAAAAATACCTTACTAATAAGAGGTTGACAACAGTAACACAATAACTAATGAGTTTTACATTTCTATTACAATGGTGGAAAGGCTTTAATTTTTCGCTAGTCAATTTTTCACAGGTTTCAAGACACCTCAGTGTTTGAAGTGACGTCATTTCTACGTCACTATTTCAGATCAGCCGGAACTTTCCCATCCAATACGGCAAAAATCAACTTCATTTTCCATCAATCCTGGACTTTGATTAACTGAAAAAGGAGATTTAATTCTTATGTGCAGGGGCGGCGGAAGTTGAAAAATTTGGGGGGGGGGGCACTCCAATATTTCACGGTACCTTGAAATGACCCCCCCTCCCTGTTTAGCTTGATTACAAACGTGTATGTGTGATATTTCAATCAGTAACATTTTGCGCGCATTAAACCACTTGCAATTGTGCTGAGAGACACAAAAATGATGCAAGTCGTCGCTAGATATATCGTATCTTTTTTAGATACAGAAAATTATGTAATATCAAAATAATAAATAATGGTAATCATAACCAAATCTTATGCGTTTTTTTTTTGTGTGAGGCATTATATTCTGGGGGGGCCAGGCCCCCCAAAAAAATCTAGTGGGGGGGGCCAGTGCCCCCTCAGGCCCCCCCGCTTCCGCCGCCCCTGATGTGATAGTTTTTTAAGTTTAAAAAATACCGCTTTACATCTTGTCTACAGACTCTTCTATCGATCTATGTTGACCCCTTACAGAACGTTGGAATGCAGTTCAATTTGGAGGGCATAACGATAGGTTTCCAATTCTCAGGAGATTGGAACTATTTTGTTTCGTCCTCCAATATTGAACTGCTTTGATGTCACATGCAATAGGTCTATTGCTTATTTGGAAGTACATTATATTTGCCGGTGACTTTACTGCAATGTTCATAAAAATGCGAACTCGGTGTTTGCGAGTTGCGCGCAGAAATTTGACTTTTCGCTGCCGTCAATCAATCTAATCAGTCGGTATCTTTCGTATTTTGACTGGTGGTAGTGAAAAACCAAACACAGAGTTCGCATGTTTATGAAAGATGCATTAAAATACGATTAACATGATGACGCGAACCTGTAATACTAAACATTTCGTCTCCACCATTAAAGACCTAATGGAATCTGACTTGCTTAAAATCGAGCTTTAAGAGTAATGTATTTTTTTCGACCTAAAAACATTCGCCCGTAGTCAGTTTGTCCGGCGGTGATGACAAACCTATTTTTTCTTGAGGGAGATCACGAAAAAGAAAGGTATAAATCTACGTGTAGAGGTTTTGCACCATTACATGCCAACGCCCATAATACATCTTGGGCTGCCTGTGGTTAGATGGCAGAACGATGATCGAAAACCATTTGCTTTCTGGAATTGAATTCTTTACGTAAAACGACCTTATTGTTCCTGCCATTTAACCATGATGGCTGCCGTCACATGATGATGCAAAACCTCTATTCAATGCTACGAAGTAGTATAGTATATTTAATTACTCGACCATTTTATTTTGTCACAAAATTCTAGGGGGGCTTTGATTTATTAACACATCTGGGGGAGGGGGGGGGTCGGTAAAATTGTAGGAGGGTTACGTTATGTTGATAAAATGGTTAGGGGGGGGGGGGGGGGTAATCACATATTGTGAAGAGGTTGAGAACTATTGCTGGATGCTGAAAGGGGGATTATATTATTGCCTCTACCATGGAAGGGGTGGGGGGTTGGGTTATGTTTGTAAAGACAGACAGACATAGACAGACATATTTTATTTGGCGTTTTGTACACAGTTGCACATCAACTTGTAAAGCTTTCCATGTGATTTTGCCAGCCCCCCTCCCCTCCCCCCCTCCCCTCCCCTCCCCTCCCCTCCCCCCTCCCCTTGTGCTAATAAATGAAATCCTCCTGCCAAGACCCAAAATGCAGACACATTTTTGTGTCAAGCCGCATCAACCCTAATGGATTACTACAGCATTCTTAAATTATTGGTCCAACATTTGACAAGTGGAGTTTGTTAACGTTCCATATTGATGGCACTCTTTTACAAATGGCAATGATTATTGGTCATTCATAATAATAGTAAATTAAAAATAGTGAATCTCTGCAATTGCAATGAATTGTTTCAATAGCGGTTGTATATATAGTTAAAATATTTGAGAAACAACGCGCGCGCTCATTATCTGGCTGTAGTTTGATATAAACACTTTGGCAGCTTTGGAGCACTCGAAAAGAAAGAGAGTTTGCTTCTCTCGTGCTCTACCGCTCCCTGCGTGTTTATATCACAGTACAAAAAAACAGACATATGCGTGCGTGTTATATATATATATATATACAGTATATCTATCTGTTGTTTTCGAGTGGAAAACAATGGACAAACACAAAAGACATAATATAAATGTATAAATACAAAAAACGCAGACTTTCTCTGCTTAAGTGTATAGATATATAATAACGACTATTATCAATTATGATTTTTAAGGTCTAATAGCATTAGTGCGTGTATATATTAGTTCAACATTTAGAAATGATAAGCAATTTAAATTCAGCGAGAAATACACCTAGACTATAATAGCATATCGACGTAATATATCTTGGCTCTTTTGCAAAGCTTTAAGTTATCGCATCTTTTTCGTGGAAGACGATTAAAAAAAAAACGCTTCTTGTTTGATCACCGCAGAGATCAGCTACAAATATGACTTCACGAAATGATAAAAAAGAAGCATATGATAACTAAATTCAAGCCAGAAAAAAATAACGATTTCAACTTCATCGAGATTATGATTTCAAACGTTTTTTTTTGACAAATTTTGTAGCCCTCAGGCAAATTGAAGCGGTTTAATCCTTTGGCAGGATATTCAAATCTATGTATTTTATAAGGAGTAAGATCACTGACTAAAATTTATGCGAATAAAAATCAAAAACATTTGAGGAAGCGTCCTTATAATCGTAAAAACAATAGCAACACCTGCGAACGTAAATATAAACTTGTGAAATGTTTTTTGTGCTTTTAATAGCTATTTACCTGAGTCGGTGTTCCAGTATTCATCTGAAGATTATTCTACCCTGATCTTCTAAGAGAATCCAAAAGCGATGAATATAAATTTGAAGGGCATTGAATAGTTATTTGACTAGATTGTGGAGAGATTTATTTGGATCACATATTTTCCTGCGATGAGAGAATTCAGCTTCCACGATTCTACAACAAAATTCAAAACAATACGTTTTAGTAACAGCGAACAGGAGATTGTATACCAGGGTTAGAGAGATATTGAAATAACTCCTATTTATTATCATACATCAAAATATTAGAAATATATCTCTAGACTTATAGAAGGAAGAATTATGGCTGCATTTGAGCTAAATTTATACCCAATTCTAGTGATCAGAGACTGACGACATTTTGTGTTTACATCAGGGAAGAAAAGCGGGAGAAACTTGAAATACTCGGGAACTAAAGTGTGTTTTCTTCGCTCCAGCTACGTTTATCCATTCCTTAACCCCTTTGAAATTATCTATAAAGGAAAAACAATCGTACATGGATATCCATGGTGCAATTTAAGGAGTCTCCTTTGAATTCTAAGGTTTTTTACCATGTCGTTCGGTCGTGAACCGGTTTTACATATGTCAAACTATGGAAGCGAGAATATATACTTCGCTCAAAGATAAGGCTCACAAATAACTCCTTTTTTGTCGCTTCTAAGAAATGCTATTTACCTGGCTTTGTACTCTTAGGCGGAGAATGTTGACATGTTAAGTTTTGAGTATAATTTCGCGGAGGAATAAAAAAGATGGCTGATCTTGGAGTCGATCACTGCGAATACGTTCACGTTTGGCAGGTGGTTTGAGGTATGTTATGCAAATTAATCAACTCGAATTTCAAGAAGAATGCATAAATTTAACCTCTGTATTCGGAATTCCTCAATTTAAAACATACTTAATGAAAGATTCTCAGAAATCATAAAAAAAGTTATAAAGGTTGTGGGGTAGTAACGATAATCTTGTTCGTGAGTTTAAAGTGTAAGTTGTTGACAAAGTGCTGAATATATTTGGTAAACGCAGTTTTTGGGATTTTTGCTGTCGATCACTCTAGTCATGTATTGTGGTTTGTAGTTCATTATCTGGGATTTGCATTGAATAATTTGTATCAAAGATGACGACTGTAATAGATAGAAAACAATCGTTGCTGATCAAAAGGTTATTTAAGGGTTCAGGTTAGTGGGTCAAAATTTGTTTGGGAATTTTAGCCAATCAAAAACGACCATTGAGAGTTAATATCAAGCAAATAAATTTCTCATATCAGGTATAGTTTTTTGCAAACAATGTCGACGAGAGAGAAACTATTGATATGATGATGATGATGGTGACGACTGGTAACCACAAAGACAAATCAGCAAGAAATGCTAAAAATAAAATAGGAAAGAACAAGAAGAAATCTAGAACCGTTTTTTTTATTCATTCATTCGTTCATTCATTTATTCTTTCTTTCTTTCTTTCTTTCATTCTTTCATTCATTCATTCATTCTTTCTTTCTTTCTTTCTTTCTTTCTCTTTCTAGTTCTTTCTTTCTTTCTTTTTCTTTTTTCTTTTTTCTTTCTTTCTTTCTTTCTAGTTCTTTCTTTCTTTCTTTCTTTTTTCTTTTTTTCTTTCTTTCTTTCTTTCTTTCTTTCTTTCTTTCTTTCTTCTTTCTTTCTTTCTTTCTTTCATTCTTTCTTACATTGAACATACATTTATTTAAAGCTTTCTAAATCTTATGCAGGTCGTGTCAGCCGTCATCCTAACTTAGTCAAGAATGATGCCAAAAAATTGAGCCTTTTAACAAGATCTTGGGTTACTAATTTTCAGCGGCATCGAAAAAGGTGCTGGCCATAAAAAACGCAGGCTCTTGGAGCACGATTAAAAGTGAAATGTACTCGATGCAGTCGATGATGCAGCAAAGATGAGTAGCGAAAAATGCTAGATCAATACCAAAAACATCTTTCTAAATCCCAATACTAATTACTTTGAAATTCATAGAATTTCAAATATCAATCAAAAGCGTTGTGTGCATAGAAAGCGTTGGGAGTAATCTCGTCTCGAGACCCTATACGTTTCTCTTTGTCAGCACGAAAAAATGATGTGTTCTCAGACGTCCGAGTGTTGGAAGTAAGGACTTCATATTTCATAATCAGTGTTCCAATATCATAACTAATCCGGCCTTTGGTCACCGAAGTTTTTTATATAAGGTTGGGTATCCGATAAGTGGGTAGCATTTTTTGAAACCAACGATGCCGCCAACATTTAAGAATACTAGCAGCAGTAAGGGGGGCTCGCGAAGCGCCGGCACGACCAAAAAAAAATACAAAGAAATGTATGGGGTGACGAGGCCCTACAGGGGGTCTTGCGCGATCCGTCGGCAGCCGCGCGATAAGTCCTTACTGCTGCTGTGTTGGGAATCGCAAACGGAGGTTAAAATATTTGTCGGATATACGATGCATTAGTAGAGTGTACAGAATCCCATTTTCCCGGCAACCACTTTCGGCTACCTTTTTTTGTGTTCCAAAAGATGTGCATTGCTGTCCCAAAAGATGTGCATTGCTGTCCCGAAAGATGTGCATTGCTGTCCCAAAAGATGTGCCCCGAAAGATGTGCATTGCGTGTCCCATAGAAGAGTGTATGGATTGTCAGTGCCTCGACAACCATGTTTCGACTACCTTTTCTCGCGTCCCAAAAGGTGTCGATCCGGATATCCCCCGTAGAATGTCGACAATAAGGTTAAATCTTTGTTAAGTATGTGTGGAAACTATTCCAAAGAGTGTCTTAGAATGTCGACAATTAGTAGAGTGTACAGAATCCCATTTCCCCGGCAACCACTTTCGGCTACCTTTTTTCGCGTCCCAAAAGATGCGTATGCGTGTCCCCCAAGATGTGCGCGTCCCCCAAGATGCGTATGCGCGTCCCCCAAGATGTGCATGCGTGTTCCAAAAGACGTGCATGTGCTATTCAAAAAGTGTCTTAGAATGTTAACGATAAGGTTAAATCTTCGTTAAGTATATGCTATTCAAAAAGTGTCTTAGGATGTTAAGGATAAGGTTAAATCTTTGCTAGTAGAGTGTATGGATTGTCCGCGCCTCGACTACCTTTTTTTGTCCAAAAGAGGGGCTGCAAACCACCGCCCCTATCGACGCCGTGGTAGTTGTGCCAAAGTCGCTACGTAGCCCGGTAGGCGAATTCCTTGTATTGTCTTTTGCGCTCGGTAGAGACCTTCCAAGATTTCCAAAAGTATTTGTATTGTCCGTTGTTTTCCCAGCATGTATGCAGCTATACCCGTAGCTATGTACAAATACATGCTATATCTGTGGACAAACAGGTATCTACCACATGGATCCATAGTGTTTGTCCATGGATCCATAGGTGTCTAGACACAAAAAACATGTGGTTGTAGATATATATGGCCACACCCAAGATACTATCCGAAGAGGAGATCGCAGACCTTTTGGAAGACCGAAAGAATGGAATGGGGCTACAAAAGGTAGCCAAGAAGTATGGTGTGGGCGTTCCCAAAATACGTAGGATAGAACAGGAGAACAATGCGACGCCTGCAATTCCAGAAACGCCACCTACGACAGATTTGCAGAAGCATTTTCTAGAGGTGCAGGATTCCTTTGCCATTGTTTTGGACGACCTAGGAAAAGCAAAGGAGGAATTGCTGGCCGAACTTGCAACCACAAAAAAAGAATTGCTAGACCGCGTGGACAATCTAGAAAAGCTTCGTGCGGAGCTGTCGTCCAAGATACAACCACCTGGTAGCGACGAGGATGGCTACTACAGCGAGGAAAACCTAGAGGACGAAGTGGAGGAAATATCCACGAAGATAGACTGGCAAATAGCCGGGAATATAGTATTTGCCATCTTTGGCATTGGAGCATTGCTTTGGGCGCGCATGCAGCAACCAGTGGAAAAGGTTGTCTACTACGAACGGCCACAGAGGCCTTCTAAGATTCCGGAGATGGAGTAGAAAGGGCGCCGACACCCTTTGCGGAGACGTGCACTATTCTATCCTTTCTTTTGTTGGCAGGCCTTATTTGTTCTTAGTGCGCAACCTCCTTCAAAAGGGGTTCTTATTTTTATTTATTATTATTGAATTCTGCAAGCGCCCTTTAAAAGGGGTTCTTATTTTTATTTATTATTATTCATTAGAAGAGTGTATGGATTGTCACTGCCTCGACAACCATGTTTCGACTACCTTGTGTTCCAAAAGAGTGCATTGCGTGTTCCAAAGATGTGTATTGCGTGTTCCAAAAGATGTCTATTTGCGCTCCAAAAGATGTCGATCCAGGTTCCAAAAGAGCGCATTGCGTGTTCCAAAAGGCACCCTTTGCAAGGGAGGCATGGTTGTCCAACGAGGACCACGTTCGTAGTATTTGCTTCTCCCTCTATATATAGAGATGGACTCCCAAAAGACTATTTCGACCACATTGCAAGAGATGGGCATACGTGCGAAGAGTAGGCTGTTGGCGCATTTGCTGCTGGACAATGCCCACGACGGAAACCTGCTTCCGGACATATCCAAATGCGACTACCTACGCAACAACGAAGGCCCTACAAGTTTGCAGCCGCTGGAAGGATTGCCGCCGTTCGTAGACGATGTGTTTGTGTATGGGTTCGTTGCGGAAGAGAATTTGTATGGCAAGAAGCTGCTCTGCAGAAATGCAAAGACAATAGTTGCGCAGATATCTACGGCAGCAACAGTGGCATTTGGTGGGTTTCTGCCCACGAGTATCGTACATACCTGCAAGCAGGGAAAGATCGTAGAAAACATCGCAAAGATAGAAGAGCGCTCCAATGCCAAAGGCAAATGGTATGGAATACACAACACAGATCCTGCTGGATACTTCGTGGCCAAAGTAGACACTTCGGAGCTGCAAATAGAAGATGTCGGGGAAAACGTACGCAAATTCTCCATGGCTTTGTATGGGCAAGGATATGGCATCTACTCCGTGGACTACACACAGGATTTCTCTGGCACTTTGGACCACAAGGCATTGGTGCGCAGACTGCGGCAAATGGGCTACAAAGAACAAGGAGAAGTTGGTTGGCGCGAAGGTACCATTTTGGACAATACGCATGCCGTCGGGAACCATGTTTGTACTTGGATGGAAGACGGAAAGAGAACCAAAATATACAACAAGATAGTGTCGAACTTCGAAGCCGGAGAAGTGCAAAACCCAGTAGGAGCAAAGTTGGCAGAGTACGTGGATTGTCCCAACGACCATTTGCGTAGAACATTCCTACGCCCAGACGTGCAAAAAAGAGGATGCACCAGAGTGGAAATATCCATCTATGGCAAAGATTTCTCCAAAGAACACACCAATGCTATCGTGGAAACACTAGAACCTTTGCAGGACATATTCGTAGTACAGCCACCCAAAAACATGTGGTTGGCACTTGCCGAACATTTGGACAGGTGTTTGTGTATTTGCTGCGAAGAGACAAAAGAAATCTTCCTAGCTTGGTACTGTAATTTGGAAACCAGACGCATAGCCGGAGTGCGAGTTCGTGGCAACGACAAATGGGAACAATGTGTACTTTGGACCATAGCAGAGTTTGGCCTGCGCAAATGCCCCATATTTCGCATAGATGTGCTTGGTATGGAACCTGTGGAAATAGCTCCGCTGCGCTGCTACACAAAAAACTCGCCTACGGTATTGGCGGAGTCCAAATTCCCCACCCGAGTGCATACAAATGCCCCTGCCATTGCCACAATGCTGCCTCCGACGGAACACGTAGAGTGGATATGGCGTACGAAGAAGGCGCAAAGAATAGGAGTAGAAAAGAGTCTCTTCGGAATACTGGAAGTACCTACGGACCGCAGGATCTCCTTCCTATCCAAAAGAAAACGACAACAAAGATTGGAAGACATACGGGACGATTTGGAAGGCGATGAGTGGGTAGAAGCCACGCAGAGATACCACGCGGAGCTGTCGGAACAAAAGCAAAACATCCTGCGGCAGAAGGAAGAGGACAGAAAAAGAATAGAAAAAGAATTGGAGAAATACAGGAAAACATTGGATAGGATTTCCAAAAGAACAGACAATCTGCGTAGATTGTTCTTTGGAAAAGAAAGCTCGTTTGGTCCAGAGACGCCTAGAGCCAAAGTGCATAGGATGGACCAAATACCCGCAGGAGACTACAAAATACTAGGATATGCGATCCCCAGAGACTTGGATGCTGGCTGGTCGGCAAGGGGGCACCGAGTAGTATTGCGGAGGAATAGAGAAACGTCTGTGGCATGGGCCACGGAAGCCCTATTGGAGGCATTTGCAGCTGGAAAGTTCGAAGCCAACGGCAACATACGCACTGCCATACCAGGAGAAGAAATATTGCTAGAGTGGAAAATGGCATAGCAACTGTCTTCGTACCGGAAGGACCAGGCTTGGACACATACCACGAGTTGGCCAGAAAAATAGACCACAAAATGCCGCAGAATCCAGGAAAGCTACTGGAAGTGCCGGCGCCACCGAACAAAGAATGTACGCAGGCTTTGCGCATGCAGCCGGGCGAATACCAATGCTGGAAGTACGCCAAAGCCACATACAGAAAAAAAGAAAGGACAATGCTGTTCCTTTCCGAGCTATGTTCGGAGTGCGTATTGGAGGGCTGCACGGTAGAGCATGCAACCACTCCGGTCTGGGGACACTTCTTGGACGAGCAAAAGATAGACTGGACATCTCCAGCGCCTTTGTATTGCAAAATAGGCAGAGAAAAGACTACCAAAGCAAAGAAGAAAGACCGGCTAGTGCACGTTTCTACTCCATTTCCGGAATCCTAGAATTTCTCTGCGGCTCCGCTGGATGTCTGTAGTAGACAACTTTGGGCGGTTGCATGCGCGCCCAAACGACAGCAGCAATGCCCAAGACGGCAAATAGCACATTGCCGGCTATTTGCCAGTCTATTTTTGTGGATATTTCCTCCACTTCGTCCTCTATTTCTTCGAAGGAATCCTCTTCGGGTTCCATTTTGGCTAGCAATTCCTCCTTTGCGTCTCGGAGTTCTTCTCTAGCTTTTTGGAGATCGTCCAAGACTATAGCAAAGGAATCCTGCACTTCTAGGAAATGTTTCTGCAGGTCTGTAGTAGGTGGCTTTTCGGGTATTGCTACCTCCAGACCATTCTCTCGCTCTATCCTGCGTATCTTTGGTATGCCTATGCCGTACTTTTTGGCTACCTTTTGCAGCCCTACTCCATTTCGTCGATCTTCCAACAATCCTGCGATTTCTTCCTCGGATAGTATTTTGGGCGTTGCCATATACATATGTAGACAGGGTTTGGGCATGTGGATCCATAGGGGGTATTCCATGGATCCATAGGGGGTATTCCATGGATCCATAGGGGGTATTCCATGGATCCATAGGGGGTATTCCATGGATCCATAGGATATAGACATGTATTTGTACATAGCCATAGGCATAGCCGGCTACATGTTGGGAAAACAGCGCACGATAGAAATCCTTTTGGACGTCCTAGGAGGTTTGTACAGAGCACAGGAGACAATAGGCAACGCACGCATTCCGGGCTACGTAGCGGCACCATTGCGCATAGCCCTTCGACGGTAGCGCCCTGTTTTGGGGCCCTTTGGAACATGGACAAAATATACACTCTTCTATTTTGGGAAGAGTCGCAAACCAGACATCTTTTGGAACACGCATACACTCTTTTGGGAACACGCATACACTCTTGGGGGAACACAAAAAAAGGTAGTCGAGGCGCGGACAATCCATACACTCTACTAGCATATACAAAGATTTAACCTTATCGTTAACATTCTAAGACACTTTTTTAGCACATACTTACAAAGATTTAACCTTATCGTTAACATTCTGAGACACTTTTTTAGCACATACTTACAAAGATTTAACCTTATCGTTAACATTCTGAGACACTTTTTTAGCACATGCACGTCTTTTGGGACACGCATGCACATCTTTTTGGGACGCGGCTGCACATCTTTTGGGACACGCACATCTTTTGGGACACGCATACACATCTTTTGGGGACACGCATACGCATCTTTTGGGACACAAAAAAAGGTAGCCGAAAGTGGTTGCCGGGAAAATGGGATTCTGTACACTCTACTAATGCATCGTATATCCGACAAATATTTTAACCTCCGTTTGCGATTCCCAACACAGCAGCAGTAAGGACTTATCGCGCGGCTGCCGACGGATCGCGCAAGACCCCCTGTAGGGCCTCGTCACCCCATACATTTCTTTGTATTTTTTTTTGGTCGTGCCGGCGCTTCGCGAGCCCCCCTTACTGCTGCTATACTGTATGATAGATGTGTTGATCATCACAGTGAATGAGCGATCTAAGCGAACGTTGTAAAGAAAGTCGCGGAGGTCATGGGTTCGATTCCCGTTGAAGCTTGAAATCATTTTTTCAAGTCTTTCTTTACAGCGTTCGCTTAGATCGCTCATTCACTGTGATGATCAACACATCTATCATTATTTCACCACAGTTCTACCCATTCAATATTCATTTAAGAATATATTTAATGTTTCGAACCTCTGATTGGACAATAGGAGTGCAATCAACTTCAAATTGTACTCTGTAGGGTCCCAATTAAGTTGCTCAATTTTGTTAAGCGTATTATAAACAAAAAATCGCACAATCTTCTCTCACTTTATAGATACTCGTGATGTTTTGAAAGTTCTGGCTCGTCCAATTTTGAAAACTTTCGGCAAAACATCACTCTATAAATTCCAAATTGTACTCAAGATCGAGCGATTTCCTATACTAATTACTCAAAATTTCATTTTATGCACTATGTCGTTATCAGTAAAAAATAAAATGAAATAAAAGTCCTTTGCAACTAAAAAGTACTTTCCATTCATATGTTGACGGGGTCCCTAAAGATTTGGCGGGAACTTTTCCCGCCAAAACGCACCTGCGTCCGCCAACTTTGGGACACTCGCTACGACCGTCGCTACGCTGGACTGGCCGGACAGATTTCGGTATAAGGGCTTCGTAAGAGTTTTTAAGCGTTGTTCAAGAGTGTTTAAAGTGCTTTTGAAAATAGTTTTTGAGGGTTTTAAATGCTTAAAAAGTTTTAGGAGTTTTTAAACTGTTTTTATAGGGTCTTTTAAGAGTTTCGAAGTTTTCTCTTCTTTTTAAGATGAGTTTTATAAATCTAGATATCAAAGTTTTTTGTCATTAATTTTATTACAGGGTTACTTTTATGCGAAACGTGAATTTTATGAATTTACTTCGTTCAAGAATAATCTTATAGGCTTAGTCCATCAATTCAAGTGTGAAATTAGAATATTCAATATTTATTGAATCATAAACTTAAGACTGATCCTTAACAATTTATGTCGTTCTTTTCTGAGATTACAATTTAGAATTTTCCTAATCTCTATAACGAAATAAAAATCTTGGTCTGTTATCGGAATATTTTCTCAAGGCATTTCAAAAAAAGAGAGTTAGTTATAATTAGATGACTGGAAATTGTGATAATGTAAAGCTATATTTCAAAAATAAAAAATAAAAAATAAATTAAATTAAATTTTTAGCAATATGTTTACATTGAAGAGTTTTTTGTTTTTTTGTTTATTGTTTTTTGTTTATTACAATGTATTTCATAGTAGTTTTCTTCTGAGTTCAAATACAGCAAGTGATATCAAAATAGATCTTATTTCCAATCGATTGGCTCAAAGGATGATTAGCAGTATTGCATTTTCTAATGAATTACATCCAACTCAAACCCGATTCACCGTGTGTCCTCACTACAAGAGAGTCCAGGAGTCTAGGAAATAATTTTTTTGATTTACACGTGCTATTTGATTAGGCAAAATCTTAACTGACAGCAGTTGAGGATTGTTTCCAATTATATTTAACTCTCCATTGTACTAATTCCAATTGCAGTAATCTTTCAACTTTCCATAACTATAGACTCCTTTTGTTTTTATTCAGCTAATTTACTTTATTCTTATCTCGAGTAATTATAAGTTATAAAATTTATTCATGGCTCTGCTTTTCAATTGAACAATTTGAATAGCAAAATAGAGGCCAGAAGAAGCTGCACAATTCTCAATATTAATAAGTTTTGAAATACGCTTCGCCTAAACCTAACTCAGAGTAGAATTTCAATATTGGGGCAGAAAAAAATCCACACATTTCCCCCCTATCAATTTGTTTATTTATTTTACGTTTTTTAATGCATGTAGCGTAGCAATTCCAAATGGCATTTTGCAAATGTAAATCAAAAAATGAATTTATGAACAACTACAGATTGAGAGACAAGAATTATAAAATAAGAAAAATACATAAATACATATAAGTCATAAATCAAAGATTATGGAGAACTCTAGTTCCGAAATGCAATTTTTATTGCAGAATGTTTCAGAATGATTAGTCGATCTTTTACTCCTAACACAAAAAAGGTCGTGTGGTAAAGCTAATGATGAAGTTGAACGCTTGACATGTTTAGCTAGAATCTCGGTATGATTCACCGAATTAAGGATCGCGAGTATAATTTACGTGGCATTGAGCGTACTGGCTAGAAACCTCATTTTTGGTATCACTAAAGCTATCATAGAAAATACCCTAAGTCTTGTCCTAGTTCAATTCGCCTAGATTATTTCGGTTTCAAAATCCTAAAACCGAAAGAACTAAATAATTCTTCCATAGAACTCTTTCCTTTTTTTCAGATTGCAATTGTTCACATTTCATTGCACTGGTCAAATAAATATTCGTTTTACACTTACTTGTGAGTGTTCCTGATTCATTCAGTAGCACATAGCATCGTTATATCCACGTTTCTGAAGCTAAATTCTTCAAGAGAACGAAATATACCTAGAAATCCAGAGCAAAAGGAGGGTCTTGCTCAAAGCTAATAATTCTGAGACAAACGTAATAAATTATTAATCAAGGAAGGCTAATAAGCAAGGCTATTCAGCAGTCCTCGCTCGACCAAAAATAGTTACAGTAAGCAGCGACAATCCCGTGAAAAAAATTCCGATGCTGTTCGCGTCATTGCTTATTCCCGCATTCTGATTGGATAAAAAGAGATCCCGTACGCTTTGATTGGTTAAGCAAATATCGTATGTTTCTTGCGATATCGCGTGTGGCGGAGGCGATCTGCTATAATTATAACTTCCTGCTTTGTATAATGAAGTTCCAGGAATTCCTTCAATATCTTAACAAAGATCTTAGTATTCTAAATTAAATTGGCGTATCAGTGTCTATTTTAGATTTTGGAGAGTAAGTTTTATTTGAATAGGCGGTAGAACAATATTTGTAATAAAATGAAGCACAATCTCAACGTGATTTTTCTTTTCAGTTTTAAATGCAGAAAACACGGAATGAACGTTATCTTGGAAATATGTCACTTAAAACTATCTAACAATGCACTGCAATTACCACTCGACCCCAGGGTTTTACTTAACCCTTTTCCTGCCAGGCCTGGTTTATCTTTTGAACCGGCCGCCATATTGGATTCTTTACCCCTCAGGAAAAATGAAAAAATAAAAAATACAATAAAAAAAATATATATATATAATAAATAAATAAAGTTAAAAAAATACTTAAATAGTATGAATAAGTGATTATACCTTTACGAGCGGAGTTGTAGAAATGCGCACTAAACTCGTGCACAGCTATAGTGCTAATTAGTACTATTTCATACAGAATCCTTTGTTTATAAATATTAATAAAACTGTAAAGCTTTCTGAGGGTCGCACGTAAACTATTGAAGTTATGATTTTAAGACATGAAATTTTACGAAGAAACGTTTATTAGCAGGCAAAATTTCACTGTAAATTATTTTTTCTGATAAAATGAGAAAAATTAAATTACATTCTCTGGATTATCGACAATCTACACAAAATTTTACAGTTTTCTTAATAACTGTATGAGAAATTTCACTGTATATTCTATTTTCTGTTAAAACGAAAAAAAAAAAAAACATTCTCTGGATTATCGACAATCTACACAATATTTTACAATTGTATTAATAACTATATGAGAAATTCACTTTATGTTCTATTTTCTGATAAAACGCGGAAAACAATTTGTACATTCTCTGGATTATTAAAAATCTACACAAAATTCTAAAATTCCCTAATTACTTTATGTGACATTCCACTTTAAACTCTTTTTTCTGATAAAACGAAAATAATTTTTTTTTTCCCGATAGCGTGACGTCACAGTGTAAAACCTCAATATAAGTATTAAAGCGACCCTTAAAACGGCCCCAACACGCAACGTTATTTTTGTTCTCGCGAGTAGCAGTATAGATTCATGTTTGTTTTTTCCCACGGTATAAGCGTATAATCGTATAAGTGCTATTAGTTGCTATGCTCACACGTACTTACTCTAAACGAACGACATGTTTTTTGGATAATTCACACACCAATATCTGAAGGAGTTTGCGGTTCACTGACCATGAATACAAAGTGATAGCTAGAGCTTGAGGATTGCCAGAGAACTTAATAATGACGTGTAGTCGTTGCTAAGCAACTGTAACCTAGGATACATACTACACATTTGATAAAAACAAAAATAAAGACCTGGAGAAACTCCTATACCGCCCTGCTCCTAGAGATAAAATTTGAAGAAAAAGACAAAGAAAAAGGAGATGAAAAAGAAGAACGAGAGAGAGAACAGGATTTATTTTGATATATATTAAAATAATATTATAATCGTAATGCGCTATAAAAAATGATTTATATTTTGATTTATTTTATTTATTAACGTAACTTGCTTTCCAGTTTTATTCTTATAATTGAGGTTTAATTCTTTTTACTATTTATTTATTTATTTTTATTTCATGATTAAGTGTAGTCCTAAACTGGCCTAAGGGCAACCGCTTGAAACTTTTCACCCAAAATCTAATCTTATCTGGTTTCATTTGATTCCTCGTGAGGCCACATTGGTCTTGATAATAATAATGATAATTTATAAAGAAAGCGCATATCCAGTTCTGCTCTAGGCGCTCTTAGAAATAAACTAAAAAGGATAAAATAACATTATGAAAAATTAATTATAAGCTTTATTATTATTGATTATGATTATATGACTTTATGTTAGATGATTAAATTCGACGTTAAAATATTTCTTACTAGCTTTAGCATAAGGTCTTTATATATACTAAATACCAGGTCTATTAGCAAGTGTGAAGTATTTTATCGCCCCAGGGGAGAAAACCGCAGTCAGCCGCAAACAGATTGTCATCTATGAGAAAATCATGTCAATGTATGTTTTGCAAATACTGCCCGTAATCAAACTGAGAAACAATCCATCTTTGGTTCTTTTTTTCTTTGGCCTTGCATTTTGGTTGTGGTTTGCTTTGTTTTTGTTTCCCTGCCAGCTCTTCCCTGCATTGCAGGATTTTTTCATTGCATTATCAATAATGAATAATTGCTGGATTTTTTTTTTTCTTTCTTTTTTTTTTTTTTTTGTATTTTGAAGGTATGAATCCATAATGTAAGGTTATGATTCATTCATGCATCCAACCTCGATCCATCCATTCCCTTTTTAACTGCAATCTATCTATTCATTGCATTCCATTTTATTCATCCATTCATCCATCCCTCCCTCATTCTAGCAATTCAGCATCAATCTCTTCATTTATTTATTCATTTTTTGTTCTTATTGTTTTTTTCTCTCTTTCGCTTTTCTTTATTCTTTTCCTCTATTTTTCCTTCTGTCCTTCTAATTTTGCTCCTTATTTTTCTAGATCTATCCATATCAAACTTTCCACATAGAAAAGTTGTCGTTCCGCTCGAGCTGTTTCTTTTACCATATATGGAATGTACTTACCATATTAGGAAATTGGAATATAATTTTCTTCACTAAATAGGCGAATTGCTTGCTCAAAACTGCTCAAATTTACAGTAAATCGAGTGAAAACATCACTAACTAGTCAGCCATCTTGGTTTTGGCCGAAAAAAGACTGGAAATTGTGTAGGGGAGGGGAGCGTGGTTTGTCACCACAGGAAGCCCGCGAATGACTATTTTAATACATTTATCAGCCTTTTCATCTTCAGCGGTAGAGACTACAAATGTGAGTCAAAACATGTCAAAGCTGGTAACGAACAAAGACATCATTTGACATGCGGTGATTACGTCATGTCATAGCTATTTTGCCCACCTGCATTACGCATGCGCACACTTCTTTTTATTTTTTCTTTCCCCCACACATTATTACCACTTTTATCTCCTTCCCTGAGACGCTGTAAGTAATAAGGGCTCTGGAAACCATATTGTGTCTATGCAAGACCAAAAAACAAAATATCTTGCCTATTGAGCAATATCTAACTCAGTCTGGTAATCATATCACGAATAATATTCTAAACATTTGGTTCGCAATCTACTTTTGTCCGTGTGAAGGTATACTTTAATGCGGATTAATTACTCGTAAAAAAAAACAACAATTTCCTTTCAGTAGTTAATCTAAATAATTTAAAAAAATATAATCAAAAATTTACTCTTACTCGACTCTCAAATGGCTTTTCTTCTTTCCGATTGGTTAAAGCGAAAGCCATTTCATAGTCACAGTTGATGCCATTTCAATTCCAGATTCACACGGAGTCTTCAATTCTAGAAAGTTCCAGAGTCATTTTTTTCTCAAATATTTATTACAAGAGGTATTTCGAAAGAACATACGACTTGTTGATATAGACAAAGTTCAGCATTCTTCGCATACCAGAAATAACGCGAGACAATCTTCAGAATCAAAACAGAATCTAATATCTCTTGACCTTTTGGTTGATGTACTTGGGATGATAGTTGCTGTCAATAGCTAAGCTTCAAGTTCTGATTATGTTTGAAGAAGAAATTATAATGAAACAAGTAAAGCAAGAGGAAAGGAGGACAAGAATATTGGCGGATCCAGGATTTTTCAAAGGGGGTTTCCGTTTCTTAAACTGTGTATAATTCTCTTTTGTTTAGTCGATGTTTGACAAAAAAATTGGCTCTAATCACCTAATTTACTATCTAGTAACGGAACTTAAAGGTAAATTAGACATTATAACAGCAAATATCTATCATTTCGTGTTCAACATTATCTTTGTGGATACTTTTAAGCAAAATTTATATAAGACATACTTCTATTACCTAATAGATCAAATCTTCAAGGGGGGTTCCGTGGACCCCTTCGACCCCCCTGGATCCGCCACTAAAGAAACAAAAAAATGGAGGGAGGGATGGATGAATGGCCTATGGATGAATAGATGACACAGATGGCGCCCGTACTGCATTTAACAGTCATTATCGCATCTATTTTTGCGAACCTGTGTCAATAATGATGTACGCTTAAATCTTCTTTTCTTTTTCTGCCGAAATTCAAATTGATGACTGCTGCTATTTTCTTCGACAAAGTTAGTTATTACTAGCAGCCTAAAGGTAATACTACAAACTAATTACTTCCTCCGCCGATGGCAACAACCATTGTTGAAAATCGACAAAATGTCTGGATATTCAATGATATTTAATTTGGCATAAAAACTTAAGGTAGCATTAAGGTCGCCTTCATTAAAAAATTATTACAAAAATTACCTTTTGTATGTAATTTTTTAAAATCATTAAGTTTAACTTGAAAGCTTTATTGTGGTTTTCCAAAAATCTTCGAAATAGGTATCTTGAACTGAATAAAGAAATGTTCCTGAAGGGATTGAACCTGAAATAATATCGAAGAAATGTCTGTCAAAACCGGTTAGAGCTCATAAGATTATTATTATTTTATATTATGTACGTCAAACGCCCTTCATAATATTCTGGGCCAGGTTGTACGAAGATTGGATAGCGCTATCTGATGGATATAAATCTTTATCCAGTGGATACATTTATTGGATAACAGCATCACTTTATCCACTGGATAAGGTTTATCCGTTGGATATAGCGCTATCCATAATAATATTCGGCCTTCATAATATTCTCGGCCAGGTTGTACGAAGGGTGGATAGCGCTATCCGATGGATAAATCTTATCCAGTGGATAAATTTATTGGATAACAGCATCACTTTATCCACTGGCAACCAGGCCCTGCAGAAGTACATAAAGAAATCCGTTTACCTCAAAACATATTGAACAACAAAACTGAGAATCAAACTCATAGGAAATAACAGCAATGCTAAAAATAGGCTCAGCTGTATATTGACGTGTACGTTATCATGACGATAAACCAACGTCAGTGTTGTTACGTTATTCCTGACTGAACTAATAGTTCTGAACCTGCTTCTGATATCTAATATAGCTTGATTTCAACAAAAGATTGGGTGAAGATTTTGTTTCATATTGCATCTTGAATATTGCATTTTGCTTACTAAGCTTGAAACTTTTTATATTCATATTTAGATAATGTCAGCACATGCAGAACAAATTATACAGTAAAAACGTGTGGAAAAACTTTGGTAACCTTCCATATTCTTGGGACCTTTCGATGATTGAATTTACATCACCCAGAGTGCAGTTCGGACTTGGTATGCAAGTAACGTGTAACAAAAGCTTCACTACGTTTTTTTGGAATCGAAATAGAGTTATTTGTTTTTTTGCTGCCGCCAGTCAAAAATATAAAAGGTATCGACTAATTAGGTTTGATTAACGGCAGCGAAAAACCAAAATCCCGCATGAAGCTCGTAGACACAGAGTTCGCATGTTTATGGCAATTGCAGTAATCTGAAATAGCTGAATAAAGCTGAATAAGGCCAGAAGTGTTTTACTTAGATCTAGTTTGTTCTTTACGGTAGCAATTTTGGAAGGACTTTTCCCAGCTTGTCTCTTCAATGCTCGAATCAAGGCTTAGACTTGGGCTCTACATGTACTCATAGCATAAATTTAGAACAGCGTTGTTAGCATTTTTTTCCGAGCTGTTCTTGGAAACTTGAGTCTGCAGCTTTATTAGTATTTTTTGCGGGAAAACCCTTGTGCCGTGGGACAGGGTTAGACAGGATTGATTTCGAATTCCAAAGCACCTGGGTCAGTATCTTGATTTAGATACAAACTTAGTTTAATTATAACTGCCCAGTTTGGAAACGGTCATCATTTTGAGAAGGGAAAGGGAGTGTGGTTGGAGACTGAAGTGGGTGCTGTCATAATAATGATAATGTTAGAGAGGAATACCAACATCAAAATTAACAACAACAAAAAATCAAAATTATCGAACCCTGAAACAACCTCTGGTGGATCAAAACAGTGCACGGCCGGCTAACTCAAAAATTGAATTGAAATTTAACTAATTATTTTTTGATCAAGTGAGATGTACATACAAACTCTGCTTACAGGGGTGGAAAGACCGAAGGTTAGAGAACTGCATTGTCAGCAAAAATACTGACACGTGAATATTCCGTGAATATTAATAGAAACCCCGTCGGGCCTAGCAATTTTTAAGAAAAAAATTTATATCGTGAACATATTGAGATTTTCGTCACTTTTTAAAATGCATACTGAAAATCATTCCTTGAGGCAATCGATTGGACATTTTTTGGTGTATTTGAGTTTAGTTTTTCGCTGTATTTGAAACTCAATGCTTCATTTAAACTGTAGAAAGTTCAGGAAAAAATAACCTGAAAAAAATCTTCGAAGCGTTCACGGTTCGAGTTTCCTCACTGTAATTGTGAACGTTTAAAAAAACCAGGGTAATTCGGGACAATTTTCCATTATTAGTTCGCGTGTCGTTGCTTTATACCATTACAGGTGAAGTATAGCTCAACTCTGCTGGGGGGACCAGGCACTTAAATATAACATGTTATGAAATAAAAGAAATATACAATTCCCGCTATATTGTTTTGTGTTTGTCTCTGTTTGATATGACGCCTATTTTGTTTCCTTCAACGAAAATAATAACATCTATTATAAAGCTTTAACAGTAATGGGAAACAGATAAGAAAAAAACATCTATGACTGACACCTTTCCAATTTGAGGTAAAAATTTGAAACATTTCAGTTTGACATATATTGTTTACTTTCAAATGTTATTTCCTTTTTGAAAACAATCACCTCTATTATATATCAATACAGCTTTCTGTTGGGAACAGAACTCAAATAGAATAAAACCAACAAAAGTCTATTCCTCGCGCCTTTCTGGTTGAGACAAATATTAGAAAAAAATTACGTGAGTTTATGGCATAATTTGATTACTTTTAAACGTCGTTTTATTTTTGTTCTGCCTTATCAATTAAATGCTCTGAATGTTTTGTTGACTTTGGTCGACTAACTTCTTAACTCTTTGGTCAAGATGTATTTCGTAATCTAGAATGTTAAAGTGAAAATTATTTGTAAGTTTGGAATGTGTTTGTTAAGGCACATTCTTGACCAGGGCGTCACGTTCCATCCTAGGGTCATTCCAAGAAGTACTAAGTGATCAACTCTATTTTTAAAAATTATCATTTCCTTTGCAATGACTATCATTATGCTGTCAACTACTTGTCAAAACTATTGGGGGTTTAATCCCTATATAAATTAATGCACCCAAACACAACAAGCTCAAGATCGGTGGAAACCTCCACTTGGGGTAAATTTCGAGTGCATCTTTGGCCAATGTAGCTCAACTCTCTCAGAATATGAGTCGTCACTTATAATCATGAATTGGTGAAGAAACGTAGGAGCTGGAGGTAATTTATCACTGAGGACTGCCGAGGCTTTCTTATTAAGTTTATAATATTAATTTCTACTGAGAAGCTTACGGTATTTGATTAGCAACGAGGTGCAAGCTGCCAGACAAAGGAACCGGTGAAAATGCCTTGTGAGTTTGTTCCACGAACAGTAAATAACACGTACATAGCTTTGGAGCTAGAAGTTAATAAACCAGAGAAGAGAACAATGTACGAACAGAAACTCGAATTTAGTAGGCCTATTACTTCGGGTTATTCCGTAGAAAGAGGAAGACTTCATGGAAGACCCCAAGAAGAATGTTGTCGGGAAGATAAGAAATTCAATCCTAAAATGTTCTCTAAGGAGACTCAGTACCAAGTATTTGGTTACAGAACTTTACCAAGAGTTTTCTCGGCTTTAGGAGATTTTGGAGTCATCCAGGAAACCGAATCTGCAATTGATGATGTCTGTGTATCGTCTGAAAGGGACTTAGTGCCTCCTTTGGAGCAAACTCTCAACCTGAGGCGTAAAAGTACAGCAAATGTTACCTCCAAAACAAGACTTGACGTTAGCTGGCTCACCTCTTCTTCTTTGCCTAAAAATAATCACAGACGAAGTTCTGAGGGGTCACTACTCGTTTCCGCTCGAGAAGATCTAAGATTGGGCGAATATCGAAATTACTCCGAACGCATTTTGAGCGATCACCGAAGCGAGAGAAAGGACAGTATTGATATATTGGAGCAGATCAACAACACAGGAGAGTCTGGATTACTCAATGATTACTCTCGAAGGTCGTCATTTACGGCAATGAACACTATACCAGAGAATTTAAGTGACTCTCAGCGCTTTTATAGCCTTCCAAGAAAGTTCAGTTTACCGGTTGAAAACCGCAAGCGTACAACGAACAGAAATGGAAAGAAGCAAAGAAATTCGTTCCCCGAGAATCCAAGTAACTCAAGAACGTTTGCTTTAGATGAGGACACAGACGTCCAGTGGAAGAGGTTAGTTGCTAGAGCAAAGGATTTTCAAAAACTTTCATCGAGAGAACCGCCTGGGACTACACAATCGAAAGTAGAGGAAACGGACGAGGTGAAAATGAGAATCGAAGCTACAGGTTTTCACACCAAAAGTGTTGATCAAAATTGTGGAAATGTGTGTGATATCGAAGCAAAAGAGAACGATGAGTCGGCGGAGACATCTCAAGAAAATTTAAACGAGTCTTCAAAAAGTCCAGATGAAACCGAAGACGAGGGAAATTCCAGTATTTCGGATCCTTTGAAAGTAAAGGAAGTTGCAAAGTCGGGTCAAGTTGACTTAACTGTCAAAAACGTCCCTATGAAACATGACTTTGATCCTCAAGTCCAAATGGACAAAAATAGTCGTCGATATTCTTTGGCGACGGTTCGTCCTCCACAGGAAGTAAAGGAAAAAATCTCGGGTTATAGTACTCATGGAGCTTTAGAATATGCTAAGATGTTACTAGGAAAAATACAAAGCGAGGGGAAAACAAAGAGCAAGAAAGAACGCTTGGACGAGATGAGTAAAGCCTTGAAAATGGTTTTGGAGGAGTTGAACCGTATCGATCTGCCAGACAGGGAACTAGTGAGCCTCTTTGTAAGCTTAAGAGACAAAATTTTCATCCTTAAAGCTGAACTAAAGGCAGATGAGAAACATGAACTTAAAACAAATGACAAACATGCAGAAAATGGTGTAACGGAGCTGTCAAAGTCTTTACCTCCTAGAGTAAGGAGTAACTCGGAAAGTGTCATTACGCAACCAAACTTTCGACGATTTAGTTGGTGCTAATAATGTAAACTGTTCCAAATAATTTGAATTTTGAGTTATAATTTTATTGACGAATATTAAGGAATTTTATTATTTAAACAAGAATTGAATCGAAAAAACTTGTTGCTCTAGCGAGAAGATTAAACTTGTTTTGTACAACAAGAAAAATTTATATTATTTTCAATCAACAAAAAAGTGAATATGGGAAAAATATAAATCAAAGTAAAAACTAACTTTTGTAAAAATTCCTTTAACAGTAATAAATCACAATATATTTTTTACACTGACTTATAATGTATCAACACGTCTATATACATATATCAGCTGTCATGGGGCTCCTCGCCTATAGTTAGAACTCTAAGCAAACTACCCACACATATGCACTATCAACACATCCATATACATATATTTCCTGTCAATGGGCCTCTTCACCTACAGTTAGAACTCTTACCTAACTACCCATACATATGCATTGTCAACACAAGTAAACACATACATATACATATATCAACTGTCATGTGCCTCTTCACCTATAAACGATCGCTAACCAAACCACCCATACATATACACATCAATACATGCCGTCCCATTGTTCTTATCTTCATACACATCCTTCAAATCCTGTCCATACCAGATACGATACTCTTGACCAGCGGTAACATTCATCGTAGTATCCAAATTTGGAAAGATCAGTTCAGGGGACTGGGACGTATATCCTCCAGGAAGATTGTATTCAAAAGTAGTGGCTCTGCTAATATATTCATCTTGTGGAAGAATCTTCTGATCGAGGTCATCGGTGATTATCGTGAACATTCTGTCGTGAAAGGATTTGTTGTGATTAGTGACGTACGGTCCACAACCCCAGTTGCTCCTGGTTTCCTTCTGCATGTAGTTACACGTCACATAGCCAGACAGGTGCACCAGCTTTACTGTAGAGACAGAGCCATTCTGTTTGATGTAGAATGGTCCGTATAATGAATCTTTTGCTCCAAAGCAAACAGGACTTGCATTGATCTTGAGCCACTCCTTCTTTGTCGGCAAGGCGTCGGGACCTGTGGTGGGCTGTAATGAAAATGATTTTTGATTTAGACCGCGTTCTTGATTAATTGAGATGTTGACTAAGAGACAGCTGCTATATAGGTCTCTACCTTGATTCGATAGATTTTGTCAGGATTCTCTAGCTTTTGTTGCTCCGCAAAAACACACCATGGCCAAATTCCAGTTCAATCTGTGAGTTAGCCGCGCCCTTGCTTTGGTCGTCAGGCTAGTGATTAATTTATTTTAGGATATCAATAATATACACTTTTAGCATGAGACAGCACTTCGTCGTTAGATGCACTAAACTAAATCATTGATGCATCATTTTCAAAGATTTAGATGCAAAATACATAAATAAATGAAAAATATTACCTCGAATACTGTATAGTGATGATAAAACTGAGATGGTTTCAAGAGCTCACTGGATCTACTCGTCTTGATTCTCAACAACACACATTTGTACAAACCATCTTTATTCGGTTGAACAGCGACGTTCAGCGACAAGCACTCTGGAAAACGCTGACATTTCCACGCACAACTGAGAATACTATTAAGAAAAACTGTCTTCATGGACTTTCCTTCGAGCTTGTGAAAGTCAACTCTTGTTAAGACTGCATTTAAAATCTCTTCAGGTCGGGAGTAACAGAAGAGAAAGATGGGCAAAAAAATAAGTGAAAAAATTTGGTACCGATTCATTGTAATTAAGTCTTGTTCGTGTTGTATAGCCAAATGAAAGAAGTAGCTGCTTTAACTGTTAATATACAATTGCGATATTTACGATCTATATAACTTGAGTAGTACTTCAAAGACAATGCAAAATTTCCCTCTCTATATCTAGGTCCGATTCACAGCTGCCGTGTAAAGCAGACTTTAATTTGCTTGTTTATTTTTCCTTGTCTTTCTTTCTACCTTTCGTTTCTTCTTTTCTTCTTTCTTTCCTTCCTTTGTTTCTTTGTTTCTTTCTTTCTTTCCTCGTTTCTTTCTATTTTCTAATCGATTTTAATATCAAAAATATTCGTCTCAGAAATGCTTCTAATATTTAAGTGATATTCTCAAACTCGGTGATGATTTTCGTTCACTCATTTCTTTGGGAATATCTGACTCTGCAAATGGTTTTTCTTATCTACGTTTCGACAATACTTGGTTGGTCGTCTTCAAGATCTGGCGCCCTTGAACAGTTTTTCCATTACGGCTTTTAATAATATTTCATGAGGACATAACAATGAAAATCACTAGCGCGAAAAAGGTTTGCGGAAATGTTATTTTAATTAACATAAAATTTGGGCAATTCATGCTTTGAATTTCTCCAAGAACCCTTAATAGTTTGAGAGGCCACATCAAGCACATGAAAGAGTGTTTCATCCTCTATTCAAACACCTCGAAGTCGGCTCCGCCTCGTTTTTTTAACTCACTTCTCGGTGTTAGGAAATCGAATGAAACACTCTTTTCCTTGCTTGATATATTGCTTAAGAAATTGAAAATGTTTCAAACATTTTCTCGTTTCAGCGCTGAAAATAATTAAGTATGTTTACGTAGGTACGCTATTTTAACTTTGCTATTAAATTCTCTTTGCTCATCAAATATGGTTTAATTGCGTGAATTCGAAAATCTTTTATCTCAATGATAGCGCAATTAATTGAAATTTTAATCCTAATAGCTTTTATCATTTCAGTTTGGAGCAAAATGTTTTGGATTAGGCTGCTTTTTTTAATAGATTATTTTTTTTATTCATATTCAATTTTGAATTTTTGCCATACTAATTTTTTTCATTTTTCCCATATATTTAATTTATTTTCTTTGGTTTCCTCTTTTTCCGTCTTTCCTTGGTTTCTACCTTCCCTTCCCTCAAGTCTTTATCTTTCTCTCTCTCTCTCTCTCTCTCTCTCTTAGTTTATAACTGTTTATTAAAATCTCAATTTCATCCTTTAGACTATAAGAAAGATATTCTCAGCAAAATTTGGAGTTCCCCAAGGTTTATTTTTCGGACCATTCAGTGAATACACTATACGTATTACGATTCAATGTGCAGTACAGTGCTTGATATTAAACTTTCAACCTAAACAAGTTTTACCATTAACTAATCTTTTAGATTATAAGATAAAGGTTCACAAGAAGGATAAGTGGTTCCTCAAGGGTTGTCTCTCGGACCATTCAGCAAATACAATAAACTATTTACAATTCCATAAGGAGTACAATACTGTATATCAAACTTAAAATGAACAAGTTTTAAATATTTTTTTGATCTTTTGGATGATGAAAAGATTTAGAAAAACAGAAGTGGATTTCCTCAGAGTTTGTCTCTCGCACCCTTGGGTAAATACGTTATGAACTATGTACAATTCAATAAGAAGTAGAATACTGCATATTAAATTTTTGAAATAAACAAGTTTTATATATATTTTTTATCTCTTAGATTATGAGAGAGATTTTTAATCAATAAAAAAGTAAAAATGGGAAAAGTAAAAATTAAAGTGCCTATCACCCTTCTGACAATATGCACAGTATTGATTCTACATGGGGTAAGATGTGGAAAAACCCGAGAAAAAGTAATAGTTTGAGTGCGGCTTGTTGAAGTTATGAAGGTTTTTCCATGCTATTTTCTAATGCGGTGACGTATGAGGAGGCATTTATGGTTATTTGTTGTTCCTTGTAATTCGAAACACCGGCTTCTATGTGAAAACTAACTTGCAATAATTTCGATGCCATATGCTAATGTTGTGACGTATGAGGAGTATAATCATTTAATATACAAAACCTTACTGGCACAGATAAATTAAATTTGAAATACGTCATTGTTTTCCCCATTGCTCTAATCGAAATTATTACAGCATTAGCATATGGCTAAAAAACCTTCATAACTTCAAGAAGCTGCACTCAAACTATGAAATTTTTTCAGGTTATTCGACGTCTTATCCCATGTAGAATCAATACTGTGAATATTGTCAGAAGGGTGATAGGCACTTTAAAGTAAAAACTAACTTTTGTAAAAATTCCTTTTAAAAAGTAATAAATCACAATATATTTTTTACATTGACTTCTAATGTATCAACACGCCTATATACATATGTCAGCTGTCAATGGGCCTCTTCATCTATAGTTAGAACTCTAACCAAACACCCATACATATGCATTGTCAACACGTCCATGTACATATGTCAGCTATCATGGGCCTCTTCATCTATAGTAGAACTCTATCCAAACACCCATGCATATGCACTGTCAACACGTCCATGTACACATATCAGCTGTCAATGGGCCTCTTCACCTATGGTTAAAACTCTAACCTAACTACCCATACATATGCATTGTCAACACATCCATATACATATATCAGCTGTCAATGAGCCTCTTCACCTATAGTATATCTCTAACCAAACCACCCATACATATACACATCAATACATGCCGTCCCATTGTTCTTATCTTCATACACATCCTTCAAATCCTGTCCATACCAGATACGATACTCTTGACCAGCGGTAACATTCATCGTAGTATCCAAATTTGGAAAGATCAGTTCAGGGGACTGGGACGTATATCCTCCAGGAAGATTGTATTCAAAAGTAGTGGCTCTGCTAATATATTCATCTTGTGGAAGAATCTTCTGATCGAGGTCATCGGTGATTATCGTGAACATTCTGTCGTGAAAGGATTTGTTGTGATTAGTGACGTACGGTCCACAACCCCAGTTGCTCCTGGTTTCCTTCTGCATGTAGTTACACGACACATAGCCAGACAGGTGCACCAGCTTTACTGTAGAGACAGAGCCATTCTGTTTGATGTAGAATGGTCCGTATAATGAATTTTTTGCCCCAAAGCAGACAGGACTTGCGTTGATCTTGAGCCACCTTCTACCTGTGAAAAAGAAAGAAAGAAAGAAAGAAAAAGATTTCTCTTGGTCAGCGATGTAACGACACAATGCATTTATGGATGGATCTAATAAGTCGGCAAGGCATGGCTAATTCACAGATTGAACCCTGAAACAACTTCTTGGCCTTTCTCACTTGGGCAAACTAACTCGTGATCACAGATGTCGCGTGGGATCTACAATATTAGGTTTTGCGCAGGGAGGGAAAACAAACAAAAAAAACTAGAGAAAATTAATCAAATCAAGCGATAGTCCTAATAAACTCTACTTACTTGTGATGCCGAGGCGAAAACGACGCTACCGCCACCAAATAATCAGTTGGGTGTCATCAAGAGAGTATAAAAAGAGGAAAGTTCTTGATATAGCGAGAAGTTTTTATAGTTTTTAGTGACCAAAGCGACGAACGTAAAGAGCTCACACACGCTAGCTAGTTGACGCATGGGAGAAGGATAAAAAACGGCCAAATTTATACTGCATTGCATCTGATTTCTTAAAATAGCCCAACCGGGAATTCACAGGGCGCGCGCGATATTAAGAAGTTTCCCTCTTTTGTTTATGCTTTCTTGGTTTCATCTTATCAGTGGGTCAAGATGGGCATGCGTGTAGTGGAACTTACACTTTTTCTCGCAGCGTTTACCCGTGAATCCTTGAGGGCAGTGGCATCGAAAGTCATTTAGTAGCGGTTGACAAGAACCATTGTTTTCACATACTGCAGAGATACATGTATTCTGAAAGTAAAATATGACATCTGTTGATATAGTAATGCCAAAATTCATCCAACGATCCATCGATCAAACCATCCATCCACCCACCCATCTATCCATCCACCGATCGACCCACCGATCTATGCATCCATCCATCCATCCATTCATCCATCCACCCACCGATCTATGCATCCATCCATCCATTCATCCATCCACCCACCCATCCACCGATCTATTCATCCATCCATCCGTACCTCCGTCACTGTTCTTTCCTGTGTTCGTTCTTTACTCACTCTATCGTTATATCATCCATTAGTTCATCAGTTAAAACTTAATATGATATAAAAAATCGAAAAAGTCATACTCACCAAAAGACGAGTAAAGTGATGATAAAACTGAGATGGCTCCAATTGTCCACTGGATCTTCTCATCTCGTTTCTCAACAACACACATTCGTACAAACCATTTCCATCTGGCTGATAAGCGACGTTTAGCGACAAGCACTCTGGTAAACGCTTACAGCTTAAAAGACAACGAAAGCCGTCGTAAACTTTGGTTGTTAGGATTGACTGGCTGGTTTTTAACTCTTGAAATGACATCTTTGTAAAGTACCATCCGTCCGAATAACAACCAATGGAACCGAAAATAGGATAGCATAGAAAAAAGTAGAAGATCGGGTTTATAAGTTTTAAGTACATCGAATCTGCATGCATGCTGATGATTCTTTTCAGAGTTTGGCGAAAAAAGATCCCCAGATCAAAGCTATGAACAAACTTTATATGAAATTTAGTTTTTAATAAATGAATTCAGCTGCTTTGAACTTCATTGTTTTTAATATGGCTTTTAGCCTACGTTTAATTTGAAAATGAATTTTTTTTATTGACACACGGATACAAAAATTGTCAATGAAGTGAAATATAATATTTGACAATTATTCGCCGAAGGCGAAGTGAATATCGGGGAATATTTACCGAGACGCGAGTCTTTGAGCGGCAAGGTAAATACTCTCCGATATTCACTGAGGCTGAGGCAAATGATTGTTTTAGTATAAATACACAGATGATTCTTAAAACAAAAAAAACAAAAAACAAAACAAAAACAAACAAACAAACAAACAAACAAACAAACAAACAAACAAAAAAAGAAGATTAAAAAATTTTTTTTCCGGTAACAGCAACAAAGCGGCCGGCCGCCATTTTAGATTATCGCTGGAGGTGATTATCGTGTGATACCGTGAGTTTCTCGACCAATTAGCGCGCGAGATTTTCAATAATCACCTGTATATTTTTACTAATATATTATATTGAGTTCTACTGAGGAATAAGCTAGGGAAATTGTAAACTAAAGATAAATTCTTGGATGGACTGTCATGATAAACGTATTCACTCGATGAATTGCTATTGGAATTCTACGGGATTTAGTGTAATGATAATGAAAGTTTTCAATCTTATTTGGCTAATAAACTGGAAATTGTAAACTAGAGGTAATATAAATTCTTGGATGGACTGTCATGATAAAAGTATTCACTCAATGAATTGCTATTGGAATTCTAGAATTTATTGTAATGATAATGAAAGTTTTCAACTTCATTTGGCTAGTAGATGTCATCGACAATGCTTTTGCGTTTTTTATCATTTTTTATTGCGTTTTTAACACTTTGTTTGACTTTAATGAAAACAAGCTCATCCAGCTGAGCTTATATCGTGACGTAGAAATGACGTCACTGCAAAACTTAGTTGTGAAAAATGGCCAGCAAAAAATAAAAACGTGTCCACCACTGCAATAAAAATATCAAACTTATTAGTTGTCGTTTTACTGTTATCAGCCTCTTATTAGCAACGTCATTTTCTTCATTTTTGTGAACTGGAAATCAATAATTTCAAGAGAACAACGTGGAGTTCCTCAGTTTTGCAATTTTTCTTGATTCTAATTGTTTGACATTTTCTCTCAGATAAAATGTATTCATATGGTAGAATATTCAAAGTACTCTTCAGCTATCCTTCAAATCCCACGAAAGCCGAGAAGGGACTTCAGACTTTTTCAATTTCATTGAAATTATTATCTCTGAAATTATTATCTGTGAAATTATTATCTCTGAAATTATTATCTCTGAAATGATTATCTCTGAAATTGTTAACTCTGAAGTCTGAAGTCCCTTCTCGGCTTTCGTACAAATCCTGGCCATACCAGATACGATACTCTTGACCAGCGGTAACATTCATCGTAGTGTCCAAATTTGGAAAGATCAGTTCAAGTCCGGGTTGTTCAAAATAATAATAATAATAATAATAATAATAATAATAATAATAATAATAATAATAATAATAATAAGGAATAATTTATATAGCGTCGATATCCTTAAGTTCAAAGACGCTTTACAATATAAAAATGTGACTCAAAAAATTTAAAATTTAAAATAAATTTAAGAAAAGAATTACTATTTCATGAATAAGAGTGAGTAATAAAACATGCCCATAATACATATCAATATATACATTACACATTTTTAAAATTCAAATAACAATACATTGATTTAGATTGGTTAAAAATAGGTAAGATTTTTACATATTGAAAACTCGTGTGAATAAAAAGGTCTTGAGACCACACTTAAAACTAGAAATTGTTTCCCAAGATCGAAGGGATGGAGGTAGGCTGTTCCATAACTCAGGAGCAGCAGAAAAGCTCAGAAAAGCTCGAATAAACTAATCCTATACGATTAGGCCTAAACCAAGATTAAATTCTCTAATCGTGAGTTAGTTAATCCGTGCTTTAACTAGCGTTGTTCAAAGCTAGATTAGTGAGTAGGTCGATTAACCGTAACCCCCGATTACGCGACTAAATCTACGATTAGCATCCCAAAATGCACTAGTGTTTATATGATTTCCAAAATGGCGACAAGAAAAATTAACAATATGAAATAATTAAAAATAATAATAATATGAGAACATTTTTTCATATTTAATTTCTTTCCGGATTGCTGTTTTTTCAATATATTATTTTTTGATTCAGTGGTTAATAACATCAGTACTCAACACCAAATTTTCTCTCATATCCTTTTTTTTTCAAATTTCCATATCAATTTTTTCATTTTTCCCACATATTTAATTTCTTTTCTTTCTTCTTTTTTCCGTCTTTTCTTTGATTCTACCTTCCTTCCTTTAAGTCTTCCTCGAGTCTTTGTATTTTTCTCTCTCTCTTTCTTTAATAACTGATAAATATATTTATAAAACTATATATAAATATATATGAGAAAGATATTCCCAAGAATAATGTGGAGTTCCTCAAGGTTTATTTTTTGGACCATTCAGTAAATACATTAAACGCATTACAATTCAATAAGTAGTACAGTACTTTATATTAAACTTTAAAACTAAACAAGTTTTACCATAAGCTAATCTTTTAGATTATAAGAAAAAGGTTCACAAGAAGGATAAGGAGTTCCTCAAGGGTTGTTTCTCAGACCATTCAGCAAATACAATAAACTATTTACAATTCCAAAGGAGTACAATACTGTATATCAAACTTAAAATGAACAAGCTTTAAATATTTTTTATCTTTTAGATTATGTGAAAAAGGTACATCATAAAAACAGACGTGGAGTTCTGCAAGTTTTTCTTTCGGACTTTTCATAGTAAATACACTAAATAAACTATGTACAATTCAATAAGAAGTATAATTCTGTATATTAAACTTTTAAAGTAAATGACTTGCTTTTTTAAATATTTTTCATCTTTTAGATTTTAAGAACGAGGTTCATAAGAAAAACGTGATATTCCTCAGAGTTTGTCTTTTGGACCCTTGAGTAAATACGTTATAAACTATGTACAATTCAATAAGAAGTAGCATTTTGTGTATTAAATTTTTGAAAATATTTTTCTTATTTTAGATTTTAAGAAAGAGGTTCATCAGGAAAACGCGATACAGTAAAAACCTGCATAAAAGAACACCCATTTTTGGAGTTGAGGCTGATTTTGTTCTTATTTAACGGGTGTTTACCGAAAAATCAGCCTGAAGGTGTTCTTAAGGTGTTCTTGAAATAAATGTTTCTAAAATATATACAGTATTACTATAAACTAGCAATACATGTAGATGATATCAATGTGTAAGTTAAAAAATGTACAGTATACCATGACAATTCCTACACTAGCTACTTTAATGTATCTACAGTTTCTGTACTGTATTACTGTATTACTATCTCTCGTGTTCTGGCAACCCCCGCGTGCTTTATGACAGCACACAGCACGCGCGCGCGTTTTCTATTTCTTCAATAAAATTGAACTTAAGGACGGTGCCTACTATTGTCCACGCGCACACGTACTGCGCATCTACATTCGAGGAATTTCAAAATTCATTACTCGAATTGCACGAAACAAAACGTTTATTTTCAATAAAAGTTAAAGCAGAAAACGATCTTAAGTAACCCAGGCTTGTTAAAGAAATAATTTGCTAAGGTTTAAGTATTATTGACAAAGAATCATAAGTTCTTTTGGGCAAGTTTTGAAAAAATGGCAGACTCATAGTTCTAAAAAACCAAATCCTTTCAATAATAAAGTTTTTTACCGTTTCTTTAGATTTAATCCTATAAAACTTGAATAAAAACAAACAAGAAATACATATGAAATTGAAAATTCATCATTTATTAATATCTAGGTGTGTAATTATAGTTTTGAAAATCTTTTTTTGGTCGCTAAACACTTTCATCATGAAATTCTTTTACTTTGGAGTTTTCAATCTAAAAATTCATCTTATTACGTACCAAATATTTCAGAAATTCCTTTCTGCTGTTAAGTAAAAAGTCGATAATAACTTCACTTCAAACCCAATAGTCTTTCTGGAACTATAAAGCTTATAAATATCGAGTTTTTCTCTGTGTTTTTTGCTTGCATGGCAGGAAGCAGCATGTTTAGCTTGACGTGCAAACGCGCCAAAAACTGAGTTTGTCACGCCGTTTTGTATGCTGTGTAACGCTTGTCACGCATTAGGCATAAGATTTATCCCTAATAATGTTCTTTAAAAATTCGTATCTCTTAAAAACGCCTGGATACCCCTATTTTTTCTTCGTTTAAATGATGGAGTAAATGCTAAATTAGCCTCGTGAAATGAAATTTATAAAAAATAATTGGTTTTGAAAAGAATATGGACACAATCTTTATGTACCTACTGATCGAGAATAGGGAGCACGAAGCTAAAAAATTATATATATTATAGCCAACTATTAAAGTCATGGTAGAATTGGGTATATTTTAGTAAAGAAACAAAGTGTCAGTCATTTAGGACGATTTAAATTAGAAATTTCTCAAAATCTTTTGAACAAAAATGTTTTTCCTGGTTTTAGTAAAATCATGACGTCATCACTTTTTAACGATTTTTGAGCCTTATTATTTCTTTTAAATGCATGGGGACCCCTACTTTTCTAACCAGAATTTGACAGCCCTTTGATAGGTTAAAATAGTTCACATAGTCATTTAAAAAAATAATTGATTCTCAATTAGTAGGCACCGTCCTTAATTGAATAAAACTCTATTACTGTACTGCAAAACAGGTCTAACACATAAATATTGATCTTATTTTTTTAAGAACATTTTTTAATTTTTCAGGCTGATTGTGTTCTTATTTACATGGTACTTAAAACGCCCAAATTCAGGCTGGGTGTTCTTAACCCACTTGTTCTTTTATGCGGGTTTTTACTGTATTCCTCAGAGTTTGTCTCTCGGATTTTTGAGTAAATACGTTATAAAGTATGTACAATTCAATAAGAAGTAGAATACTGTGCATCAAATTTTTAAAATGAACAAGTTTTAAACATTTCTCGTCTTTTAGATTATAAGAAAGAGGTTCATCAGAAAAACGTGATATTCCTCAGAGTTTGTCTCTCGGATTTTTGAGTAAATACGTTATAAAGTATGTACAATTCAATAAGAAGTAGAATACTGTGTATAAAATTTTTAAAACGAACAAGTTTTAAATACTTTTCATCTCTTAGATTTTAAGAAAGAGGTTCACCAGAAAAACGTGGTGTTTTTCAGAGTTTGTATCTCGGGCCCTTGAGTAAATAAACTCAATAGGAAGTACAATATAAAAACGTTTTAAATATTTCTCCACTTTAAGATTATAAGAAAGAGGTTTACCAGAAAAACGTGATATTCCTCAGAGTTTGCCTCTCGCACCCTTGAGTAAATACACTAATCTACTTACTCATTTGGGTGAATACTTTCTGGTCAGTCAAGTCTATCAATTCTATTTGTTTCTCTCAATTGGCTCCCAGATATTGTTCTTCTAGAGGCGTGTAGACTTCAGACACCTTCGGCCTGCTAGAATAGTGGTTCACGTTAATCCGTTGTTAGTTCGAGTGACCGCCTGGCCAACCCTAACAGTAGGTCGACTATGGACTCATAATCTAGTTCCACTCAGGCTACGAGGCATTTTACCTCTGGAGCCCCATTCTGGTTCACGTTAATCCGAGGTTAGTTCGTGTGAATGCCTGTCCAACTCTTTCAGTAAACCGTCTATGGACTCATCATCTCTTTCCACTGGCACTATTGCTCTGGAAGAATGCGGTCGGTTTTGAGACTGCCAGTTGGTTTGCATAAAGAGATCAATGTTCCTCAATCTATCTTTGATCCCTTCAATCTCTTTGAAAAGATTCAGTTCTTTGGCAATGTCCAAGACTGATTCAAGAATCGAAGCGGCTGTGAGCAAAGAGTGTTTAGATTAGGGTCTCAGCTTCGTTGAAACCATGTAGAATTCAAGAAAGGTGTACATGCTACAAGTAGCAGTAAGTGACAGGTAGCAGTGGCACTGAGCTTAGGCGAGAGTAATGACCAGTAGAGTAAGTGCTGGAGGAATTGATAGTGGTACGGCAGAGGCTGTGATATTGATTGGTTAGCAGTAGTGTGGTGTACCTAGAAGTGTAGTGGGAGTGATATTGGTTACTGGAAGTGGAGTAAGTAGTGCTCTACACTGTAGTAGTTTTGAAGTTAAGATCATGATAACAGTACTAGTGATGTTATATGGAAGAGGGAGTAATGATTGGTGGTGCTAATGATAGTAGTAGAGGTAGTGCTCACAGTAGTGTTGAAGTTAAGATGTATTATGATAACAGAGTGGTGGTCTGGTAGAGGCAGTGATGTTAGATAATGGTAATGGCAGTGTAGGAGGTAGTGGTCACAGTAGTGTTTAAGCTAAGATCGTTTAATAAGAGTGGTGGTCTGGTAGAGGCAGTGATGTTAAATAGTGCTAATGGCAGCGTAGGAGGTAGTGGTCACAGTAGTGTTTAAGTTAAGTTCGTATAATAAGAGTGGTGGTGTGGTAGAGGCAGTGATGTTAGATAGTGCTAATTGTAGTGGTGGAGGTAGTGGTCACAGTACTGTTTTAGTTAAGATTATATAATAAGAGTGATAATGTGGTAGAAGGAGTGATGTTAGGTAGTTCTAACGGTAGTGGTGGAGGTAGTGCTTGTCATCATAGTGGTGGTAGAGGACATTAGTGTTTGTAGAGGGCATACAGGCTAGTCTTTACACGAAAGGAAAACGTCTGCGCATGCTCTAAATCCGTATTCAAATTAATCAAAAACGTCTTTATGCTTACGTAAAAATATATAAATTTGACTTTCAAGCATGAATGATAAATGAACTTCACAAAATGCCAAAACTAGGCTTGAAAATGTCAATGCTTGAAACCTTTTATATTTGCCTTGTTAATACAGTATCTTGATCTCACAAAAGTATAGTCGCGAAATTTTTTGCATAAACGAACATTAATTTTTTCACTAAAACTGTTTTAAATTCTTAGAGAACTTGCTGAAAGGTTTTTCTATAGTGGTGGTAGTCGTATTGGCTGTGGCAAATGAGAGATGAGGCGGTAAGCCGTATGGGATGGGCTCGGAAATCGTATAAGATATGCGTAATAGGTAAATTACGAGCCAATGGACCTTTCACAACTTCAAGTCGCGTAAAATGAGCCAGCTCAATGGTTGTGGCAGAGATAAAGGCGATGGTAGTGATAGTAGTAGTGGTGGTGGTAATGAGCCGGCATGAGGTAGTCAAAGGTAAGAGAAGTGCTGTTAGTAGCGGTGTTAGTAAAGTTTAGAGTTAAATTCTCGAAATGTATTACCAAGCAAAAAAAACCCACCGGTCTCAGCATCTCCTTTTCTAACTTCAGCCGTGTAAACCGATCCATTCATTGATGTCCTACGTATATGGTAATCTGATTTGGCAGTGCAAAAAGTCACTCGATGCCTCTTGGAAGAGTCATTCAAGAGATTACGTTCCACGTCTTGGATGGCTTGAGCTGCTTTGGCTAGTGCCTCTTCAGACACTTGTTGGCTATGGGACAAGAGAAGATGCAATCCATTAATACGTAATATTGAGCACGGGGATGGTTTAGAAACGGTTGGCACGGGTGGCGGATTGGGTTATAGTAACAACTCTAAATTATCGAAATCACTATGACCATCACCAATATCATCATCATCGGCACCAATATCGTCGTCATCATCATCATCATCATTATTATTGTTATTATATGACGGCAGATCTGAGGATTGAGCACACGGCCACAACGGTTGGAGATGGGGTATTTGAAGGGCACTCATGCTGAACCCGTGAGCGTACCTCATATCAGGACATCTCTGCCTGGACGTTTCCAAATGGTAATTTATTTTTCTTGTTAGTGCCCTCATTGGGCATCGGTTCGTGTTGTTCTGTGCTTGGTTTCTCCAATGCAACTGAGTGTTTTCAAATCGATATTCAGCTTCCTCCTTCTCGCAAATTGATAAAGGAGCCTTGGCTGACTTCTCAGCATATAACGCCGCCCAATTGTACTGATTGACAGCCGTTTCTTCACATACTTCTACTGCTTCGAGTAACTGGAAACAGGAAAATATTTCAATAAATAACTATACCGATAGGAAGTAAAAGAGTAATGAGAGAGAGAAAGCAAAGGAAGTTTATTAGGAAGAAAGATGGTAGAAATGAAAGGAAGGAACAAACCAAAAACGAAGAAATAAAAGAAAGAACAAATGAACCCACGAACGAACGAAATAATTTCAGAATTTTGAAAGGAAAGCTAAAGTAAGGAAGGAGAGAGGGAGGAAGGAAGGAAGGAAGGAAGGAAGGAAGGAAGGAAGGAAGGAAAGAAGGAAGGAAAGAAGGAAGGAAAGAAGGAAGGAAAGAAGGAAGGAAAGAAGGAAGGAAAGAAGAAAAGGAAAACCAGTGAGCAGTATACGTACGAGAAGAGAAAAATAAATTGTGACATCGAAAGTTATGAAGGTTAGGATGTAAGTCAAGGGCAAAAGTTCTGGTGCAATAGTACCTTATCCGGCAACAGTTAATGTCTTACCTCGGTGGAGATTTCCATGTGCTCTTTACCCTTTTTAAAGTCGCCCCATTGTCTGTAAATAGCAGAAATAATGTAATGGGCCTTGGCCATTAAAAAGAGACCGTTCGGAGTGTTTATGGCACGTTCAAGCACCCTCATAGCAGTGTTTTTGCATTCATCCAACTTGTTTTGACCAAACAGTATAATACTTTCCTGAAGATTAAGAACACATAAAGAATAACCATCAGCAATAAACAGCGACGTCAGCAACACCAACAATTTTCAGCAAAGGAGGCAGCAGCATGACAACAATAGCTTTTAAGAAAAGCAGCAAAAACAGTAGTTGCACAAGAATGACAGCTACCAAGAATGCAGCAGCAGCAGGAACAACAACAACAGTACGCAGCAACAGCAACAGCTTTCAAGAAAAAGCAGCAATAAGAAAAGCAGAAACAACAACAACAGCAGTAATAATAATATCCAAAACCCGCGGTAACAATACGACAGCTCCCCAGGGACCTCAGGCTCTAGAAAACAAATCCGATTAACACAGCCATTTTCTTATGCGGCAAAAACGGAGTGGGGGTCAAAATTCTTGAATGGGGTGCACATATTCCCACTGCCCCCCACCCTCCTCGATAAAAATATGAAAGGTCCCCTAACATAACCTACCTCTAACTCAACAGACAGTGGGAGGTCCTTGTAATAATCTTCTCCAAATTTTTCTCCAAGCAATTTAAGACCTTGATGTAGTTTCCTTTGCTCCACATAAAACTGTTGGTACAGTCCTAGATCACAAAATTGAATTGTCCCTCATTACATAATCTGGCAATAATGAAAAAAAAAACCGGAAAAGAAGGAAAGCGGGTGGGGTAGGGAAATAACAAGAGCATTTCGATCTGGGGTGCTCACCATTTACCAGGAAAAACCGGAATTCCCGGTCGGAAAGCAAACGGTGTGTGTCATTCCGAGAGGAAAGTTCCGGGAAACTCGGTCTTCCGATTGAAGGTATTCACTTTTCCCGCTCTTTTCAGTTCTTCCGGTGAACGCGTGTACTACTTGTCGGAAGTCATAGTTTCCCGCTCTTTTCTTCCATTAGCAAACGAATTTCCAACAAAATGAATTGGGTTAAATGGTATGCACCCCTGATCTGCAAGCCAGTATATTAATTCTTACATCAGAGAGATAGAGATACTAAGGGCAATAACAGGACTATCTAGTAGTCAATATACTGCATTCCGCACTTGATGTTGGACTCTGAGTGTGTCTTGGATTCCAGTAGATTTTCCAGATTTCTATCTTGAAATTCCAGGTTCAGGGCGGTAGCAAGGCAAAAAAAAAAGGCAAATGAGTCAAAATGAACTCCAGGAATGAAAACAGCACCTTAAATTTAGTAAGAGGGCCAAGTTTCAGCTCGAAATGTTGACTATAGAAGAAATGACATTAAATGTAAAATCAAATATTTTACAAGGATTTGTATGGGAAAAGTGTTGGCTGGTAAGCTTTTGCCATCCAATGCATTTCACCATACAAATCCTTATAAAACATTCATTTTTATATCTAATGCCATTTCTCCTTTTTCGCTTATTATGAGCTGAAACTCCGCCTCCCTACAAATGCCGAGATGTGCAAGTCGTCTGTTGAGAGCCCGTGAGGCCCCCAATATTGTTAGCCTTGCTACCGTCCTGAGCCTAGAATGTCAAGATTTTAAGCCACGCCCATACATATAGAAAGACAGCCAAATGTTCATTTGCCCCAAACACATTTTTGGTTTGCTTGCTCACAGGATTTTGGATTGCATTTAATTACATTGTTTGGATCCTCTAGCTTACAAATAGGGACTTACAAATAAATGATAAAAACAAAACTGCCTGGGTAGTCACTAAGCTGGTGTGTTCTGGTTCTGTTTGGCTGCACTTGGAATGGGAGAGGGAGGGGGGAGGGGGGGTGGGGAATGCCCCCATTGCCTGTCCCCTTGCTACAGCCCTGAGGTTTCATATCTTATTGGATTCCAGATTCCATTTTTCTCATTTTCCAGACCATTATTTTGGAATTTCAGATTCAAGATTCTCAATTCCATACCTAGGATTTTCTATAATTAATATACATTTATCTTGATTCTGTCTTCCACATTTTTGGTTCTGCATCAAATTCCTTCATTTGAAATTTTTTAAATTGGAAAACCAAAAGAAAAATAATTAAAAAAGGAAAAGAAAAAAGAAACAAAAGAAAGAAAGAAAGAAAAAGAAGAAAAATCAAATTTAATGAAATTCAGAATCGAAATTGCTAAATAAACATGAATTATTTTTTAATATATAATTTGTTTTATTTTATTACCATTATCACCCAAGTTTTGGAAGTGCATTATGATTTTTCTTCCAATAGCATTCGCCAGAATACCTGAAATGAGTTAAAAGAACCAATTAGACCTTCATATGCTTTACCTTGGGTGTAATGGTTTTGCATTAGCCAAAGCCAAAGCCAAAGCCAAATTATAGCCAAAACCAAAACCAAAACCAAAACCAAAACCAAAACCAAAACCAAAACCAAAACCAAAACCAAAAAACAAAAACCAAAACCAAAACCAAAACCAAAACCAAAACCAAAACCAAAACCAAAACCAAAACCAAAACACCAAAACCAAAACCAAAACCAAAGCCAAAACCAAAACCAAAACCAAAACCAAAACCAAAAAACCAAAACCAAAACCAAAACCAAAACCAAAACCAAAAAACCAAAACCAAAACCAAAGCCAAAACCAAAACCAAAACCAAAAAACCAAAACCAAAACCAAAACCAAAGCCAAAACCAAAACCAAAACCAAAACCAAAACCAAAGCCAAAACCAAAACCAAAACCAAAACCAAAGCCAAAACCAAAACCAAAACCAAAACTGAAACTAAAACTTATTATCGAAGGCAGATGTCCCTCTGCTGCACATGCCCAGCCCTACATCTCTGCCTGACGCAGTCCTTCTCTGGCCTCACACTCCCCCTGCCTTACCCTCCTAATACTGCCTGACCCTCCCCCTCTGCCTTACCCTCCTAATACTGCCTGACTCTCCCCCTCTACCTGACCCTCTTACTCTGCCTGACCCTCTCCTTCTGCCTGAACCTCTTACTCTGCCTGACCCTTTCCTTCTGCCTGAACCTCTTACAAACTCTGCCTGACCCTCCCCCTCTGCATGACCTTCCATATGCCTGACCCTCTTAAAGTTCCTGACCCTTTCCCCTCTGCCTGACCCTCTTACCTGCCTGTTCCTCCCCCTCTGCTTGACACTACCCCTCTGTCTGACCCTCCCCCTATGCCTGACACCACCTCTGCCTGACACTAGTCCCCTTTGCCTGACCCTCCCTCTGTCTACTCTATACTTAGACCCTGGATCTGTTACCATGCACATATTGACAACCTAATTTTGTATACTCTATGCTGTACTGGCACAGAGATCCTGTCACTGCAAGTTATACAATCAAAAAAATTTCATGACTACAGTGGTGTACCTGTCATTTTAATCTTCAGCTGGGGTCGTTCAACTTCAGTGATATTTCTTCCTTCTTGATAATCAAAGACATCATGGTTCCTCTCATGTGTACTAACATGATACGTAACACAATCAAGAAGTGTTTTTCCTAAAATTCAAGAGAAAATAGACCTCATTTAGCTTTGGCATAATTAATGTTTTCCCATTTTAGACCACGTACCATTCCCTAGAGTATCGTTCCTTTGTTTAATGGCTGTGCATGAGAAGACACATGAATATGGAAACAACTTAAACAAAGAAAAAGAAAATCACATGGTCTGAAATAGGAAATCATTGCGTACAAGGAATTTTATTTTAAACCTTATCCAAATTAATTATGTATAATTACAGACCTACATGCATGCATATCAAATCAATCCTTATGCTCTTGGAAACTATTTTTCAAGTTTTTTTTTGCAATAATTTTTAAACAAATTCCCAATATTTTACAGTATAATAGCAAAGAAGTAGGGTTCTCATGTTCCCTGCCTGCCATATGCAGCAGTATGGCAGCACGCTCAGTTGAGACCGTCTCTTGATACATAGTACTGATATGAAAAGGTGCATTTATAAAACCTGTATTAAACCCAAATGAAGATCTTTTTTATTTTTTGATGTTTTATGACAAATTACCCATGACCCATTGATGTTTTATGTATATACCCATGACCCTGCTAATCTGGAACCTTAAAAGGTACGATAAGCACCCCCCCTTTTTCCAGTCAGCATCATACCATAAACATACAAACACTAGCATGAGGGGGGAAGGGGGGGGGGGGGGGAATTGGGGCAATCCCCAGCATATATAAAACAACTTACTACTAACCGTTACTGTCATTCTCATAAAGATTGATCTTGATTTGGTATGTTATAGGCTCATCTTCTTCCACAGGAAGAATACACTTTACATTCCTCTGGTAGTTGGGAAGTTGATTCTGTTTTTGATCAGTTGGTGGGAAACAGACAAGGCCATTTGGAGAAATATCCACCTCAATAGAATATGTTCCATTATTCTAAATAAAGAGTTAAGCAAGGAAATTAGTCACCATGAATTGAAAATTCAAATATGAATTAATCATGTTCAAGGACAGATTCTAAATGTGCAGCGCACAGATTCTAAAAATAGCTTAAAGAGATCTAGACTCAGACAAATATTACATTCTGTTTAACCGCGACGAGTATTATATGAACCGATTTTATTATTTTTACTTAAAGTTAGAATAATAACGCATTTAAACTAAGATCTAATGCGATCGGCTATGAAAGTTATCTGCTGAAAGCTATAAGTTTGTTTGTCTGAATTTCGCTTTTGTCTTTGTTTTTATGACGTCTTGGATTCTTGCGCTGTGCTAATTCTTTCAGCAACTACTCTGCACGATATGCATCTGATTCAGCCAGAAATTTATTTGTGGGGATTAAATAATTTAATATTTATGATGAATCATCTATAAGATATATATAAGCACTTACAATTATTAGCATTCGTTGTTTATTCTTCATGTGACAATTCCAGAATTCATTAGTTTCTGAATCTTTGATACCAACTATAAACTGCACCATTATCGATGTACCAAATCCATTCTCAAGATAAAATCTATTGGCATTTTGCCTTGCTGAAGATTGACCAACTTTGTCAAAATCAACCACTTGTCTTGACAGACGAATTATCCCAATACAAGCATGTTTATTCCTGAAGGTCAAAGTTGTTGGGAGTATCCCTGAAATCATTTTTAAATGTATACTTTATTTATTTATTTATAACTTTATTTATTTATTTTCTTAAATATTTAAACTTTAATTATATATATACACATGGAAGACAATTTTCAACAAGGAATTAAAGACCAATAATTAAGAGAAATTAATTACCTGGATATAAAATTATAAATGTATGACTGACAGTCCAATGAATAAAAAAATAGTAGATGTGACAGAGTCAAAAGACACTTGGACAGTAATTATTTAGTCATAAATCTATATTTTTAATTAGGAATGCCTCGTGTACACATAGGAATGTAATTCTTTAGTTAACTGTTTGCGTGGAAAATGCGTAAGCAAGAAATAATTTCCGTACGTAATTACATTACAGTGAGTCATGCCTAGGTTTGGCGCTTGTTTACGTAAGTTCGTGTTTGGGACGTCCTGTTTGCGCCTAGGGCGTGCAACATTGCATAGGATGTGTAAGGTCTTAAGAATGCAGGTTTTCCCATAAAAGTAGGCCCAAACTAAGCTTAAATCAGTGTAGTAAAAGTTCTTGAAGACGTTGCACATATCAAGACAAGGAATTCTCTACGATGTAAAGAGATATCCTGTAATCTCGTTCCCGTTTTTTTTTCATGTATTGTAAAGTTGTGTGAATTTTTCAATAAATTCTTTTGTCAAAACCACTTGCAATCTGATTCATAGCTGAGCGCCTTGCCGCCGGTTACATTTTTGGTGTCAGAAGTGGGATTGCAAGAAAGTTGACATTAGCAGTTACTGATTATTTACCAACGGGAACGAGACTGAAATCATGGCAGAAGAAGCTGTGGCTGCACTCACAGAGCAATTGGCTGCACTCAAGGCACAGCTGGATGGCATGCAGGCTGAAGGAGGACCCCCTGCCCAACCTGTTCCTGCACCAGTGGTAAAAGTGACAGTGCCAAGGGAGAAGAAGCTGAGAAAGTATGCTGGTGGCAGAGACGACAAAGTGCTTGAAGACTGGATAGCGGATGCACAGAGGTCTGTGGCTGCCCAGAAGTTAACTGATCAAGAGGCGGTGGATTTCCTGTACCATAGCTTAGAAGGAGCGGCTCGAGATGAAGTTCGACTAAGGCCTGCGGATGACTGGACAGACCCGGAGGGTTTCTTCAGGATTCTGAGAGACGTCTTCGGAGAGAAGCTCACCAAGACCCAGCTTCTCCAGAGGTTTTTCGCCAGAAAACAAGGTGACAGGGAGCCCATCCAGGACTTTGCCCATGCCCTGATGTCGATGGCGGAGCACATAACCAGAGTACACGTAGGAGCCCTGGAAAACAAGGACCAGAACCTCAGAGACACATTCGTTGAGAACTTGCGTGACAACCTGTTGCGCAGGGATCTCAAGCGCTATATCAGAGAACATCCCGAGAAGACCTTCAACGAGGTGAGGCAAGAGGCCTATCGTAGCTCGGAAGACACAGATAGAGGAGCACATCGCCATGCAGCGGCCAAGGAGGTGTTGGTGGAGAGCAACCAAGTAAATGCCATCCAAGAGCTTACAGCAGGACAGAAGGCCCTGGTGGAGAGGCTCATGCAGCAACAAAAATTGCTGGATGAGCAGCAGAAGCTGCTAACCCAACTTACCATGAAGTTAGCAAGCCCATCACCACCACGAAGTCCCCCACGTGGTCCGAGGAGATGTTACAACTGCCACGAGCTTGGACATCTTCGGCCGAACTGCCCAAAGCCCCTGAAAGACAAGGCACCAGCAGCACCACAGAAGGAGTCAAACTCCAGCTCTCCACGGCAGTGAGCCACGCCGTGGAGAGGAACTGTAGTGGCTCTAATTCTCTTTTTCAGAACGAAAAGTTTGTCGGGACAAGTCCCACAGTGGTGGCGAGGATTGGCGGAGTACCTGTGAAAAGCTTAGTGGATACGGGCTCCATGGTTACCCTCATCACCGAGTCGTTCTACAGGGAAAAGCTACAGCCAACCCTAGGAGACCTACACCCTGAAACAAGATTACTGCAGCTGCGAGGAGCTAACGGTTTGGACATCCCTTACATTGGATATATCGTCGCTACAGTAGAGATCGGAGGAGTGGTGGTCCCTGGGTGCGGCATCTTCATCACGAAGGACACAGCAGCCACTACAGTAATGCAGAGGAGGGTACCTGGCCTACTGGGAACCAACGTTCTTGGGCAGGTGCCCCAATACCAACAGATCCTGCAAGATGAAGAGAAGAAGAGTAAACGTAAAACTGGGTTCGTGAAAGTAGCCGGCTCAGACAAAGTCTGGGTCCCTGCTTTCACAGAATCTGATATCTTGGTCACAGGCCCATCATGGGGCACTGATGCTGTGATCGAACCCCTTGGTGTACCAGTAGAAGGAAACCTCACCGTGGCCAGTACTCTCGTGGATACTACCAAGACGTGTTACTATGTCAGAGTTGCCAACCAGACGGCAAAGGACATATGGCTAAAGCCGAGGACGCGGATTGGAATTGTGCGAGAGGGAGAGATGGTCAAGAGAGGAGAGCAGTTGGAGTTCCTACACGAGAATAACATGGTGACAGTGTGCTGTAACCTTAGTGCTGACCCTCAGATGCCACCCCAACGGGAAGCTGTGGGCAAAGTACGTTGGCAAAGGATACAGAAACCCCCTCACGGGATTACCCTGGAACATTTCCCCGGGACGGAACTTCAGAGGGAGAAAGCTCTCCAGATGTTCGAAAGAAATGAAGAGGTGTTTGCTTCATGTAAGGAGGACCTTGGCTGTACAAAGACAACATATCATCGCATCTACACAGACGATGATGTGCCTGTCACAGAGCGTTACAGAAGGATTCCTCCAAACCAATACCAGGAGGTGCAACAGCATCTACAAGACTTGCTAGAAAAAGGAGTGATATGTCCAAGTGAGAGTAACTATGCCTCCCCAATAGTGCTTGTACGAAAGAAGTCTGGAGCCTTGAGGATGTGCGTCGACTACCGGAAGCTGAACCAGAAAACCAAGCGTGATCAGTACCCCCTACCAAGGATAGAGGAATCACTGGAGGCACTGCGTGGCGCAAAGTACTTTTCCACCATAGATCTGGCATCAGCCTACAATCAAGTTGAAGTCCATCCTGATGATCAGCACAAGACTGCGTTCACAACGCCCATGGGTTTGTTTCAGTACACTCGGATGCCGTTTGGACTACAGAATGCCCCAGCGACCTTCCAAAGGTTGATGCAAGGAGTCTTCCGAGAGGACATACTTCGCACCCTGATGGTCTATCTGGACGACATCATAGTCTTCTCATCCACCATTGAAGAACATCTTGAGCGGTTGGAAACGGTATTCAGTAAGCTGAAGCATCATGGATTAAAGGTTGAACCAGCCAAGTGTCAACTCTTCAGAGATCGGGTGTCCTACCTGGGGCACGTGGTCTCTGCTGACGGTGTCGAGACAGACCCTGAAAAGACAAAGACAGTTAATGAGTGGCCAGTCCCCCAGACAGTGCGCGATCTGCGATCATTCCTTGGTTTCGCGTCATACTACAGAAGATTTGTCCCCAAGTTCGCTCAAATGGCAGGCCCGCTGCACAAGTTAGTTGCTGAGCTCGGGAGCGGAGGAAGTAACAAGACCACCCGGAAGCAGATTGGCGTACTGTGGACAGAAGAGTGCCAAAACAGCTTCAACAAGTTAAAGAATCTACTAACCTCAGCACCAGTGCTGGCCTACCCGGACTACACCAAGCCCTTCATCCTAGAGACGGATGCGTCCAACGAAGGATTGGGAGCCGTGCTGTCCCAAGAACAGGACGGAAGAGTCAAAGTGATCGCTTATGCCAGCCGAGGCCTGAGAGGTGGAGAGCGAAACATGGAGAACTACTCATCGAGGAAGCTGGAACTACTAGCCTTGAAGTGGGCTGTATGTGAGAAGTTCAGGGAGTACCTGCTGGGATCGAAGTTTGTCGTCTACACAGACAACAACCCGCTGACATACCTACAGTCAAAGAGTAAGCTGAAAGCTGTGGAGCAGAGGTGGGCTGCAGAGTTAGCAAACTTCAACTTCACCATCAAGTACCGCCCTGGACGTCACAACCAGAATGCAGATGCTCTAAGTCGCATCAACCGAGATGAAGAACCAACCACAGTTGAAGTAAGAAGTACCCTAGCCTACTCTACCAATACTACAGACCTACCAGAAGAGGTACGTCAACATTTGATGGTATCAGCAGCGTTCATAAGCAATACAGAGACAAGTGCGCTGGAGGAGCAAGCAACCTCATTCCCAACCACACCTCTCACAGAGATCCAACGACTACAGCAGGAGGACCCATGTATCAGTCGTCTCCTCCACTACCGAAACCTTGGACGTCGGCCAAGTAAAAGGCAAAGCCAACAAGAGACAAGGGATACAAGGAAGTTGCTTAGTCACTGGAACAGGATTGAGGAAAGCCATGGAGTTCTCTACCGCCGTACAGGAGTCGGACAGGGAAGTGAGCTTCGGTTACTGCTACTCCCCACATCAATGAAATCACAAGTACTGAAGGGTGCGCACGATCAATGTGGACATCAAGGACAAGACAGGACAGAACAGCTCTTGAGGAAAAGATGTTGGTGGCCCGGTATGCAAGGAGATGTGAAGCAATGGATCTCAAATTGTGAAAGATGTGTCATTGCCAAAGGATCCTACCTTCCAGTCAAGACGCCGATGGGCAGCCTACTAGCTACTAGGCCATTGGAAGTGCTAGCGATGGATTTTACCTTGCTTGAGCCTGCAACAGATGGAAGAGAAAATGTCCTCGTGTTAACAGATGTGTTCACAAAGTTTACAATTGCTGTACCTACCCGTGATCAGAAAGCTACAACCGTAGTCAAGACCCTGATTAAAGAATGGTTCCTTGTGTATGGAATCCCCCAAAGAATACACTCTGACCAAGGCAAGTCATTTGAGGCAGAACTAGTCAAGGAGTTGTGTGCAGTGTATGGAATTAAGAAGTCAAGGACAACCCCCTATCATCCTCAAGGAAATGGGCAGTGCGAAAGATTCAACCGTACACTACATGAGCTTCTAAGAACTCTACCAGCAGAAAAGAAAAGAAGGTGGCCTGAACACCTGAAAGAGTTATGTTACGCCTATAATGCTACGCCACATGCAACGACTGGATACTCACCCTTTTACCTGATGTTTGGTAGAGATGCAAAGCTATCTTTGGACATTCTACTTCCTGATGATGACAGACAAGTGACAGTAGACAACCAGCAATGGATTACCAAGCACCAGACTCGTCTACGAGAAGCTTATACCACTGTGACACAAAACTTGAAGGAAGCTGCTACCATCAGAAAGAAGATCCATGACCAGAAGAGCAGAGCACTGGCCGAACCACTACAAGTTGGAGAGCGAGTACTCCTTCGCAACCGTAAAGTCAGAGGAAGAAACAAGATTCAAGATAAATGGGACAACCAAGTGTACAAAATCGTCGAACGAAGAGACAACAATACATATGTCGTTGAAAGAGCTGATGGACATGGAGGAGATAAAGTTGTTAGTCAAGGAGAAATGCAAGTGTGTCCAAGACCAATGCTGGAGATACGAGGACGACACAAGCAAGCTGACAGGTCTAGACAAACATGTACTGCATCGCCAGAATCATCAGATGAAGAAGATGACATTGGAGGAATGACAATCGCCTTTCAACCAATGACAGAACCAGCTGAACCTGATGATGATGATGATAGTGATGATGCGTCTGAGGAAGAACTGGCTGCACCTGTACTCCGACGTTCCACAAGGACAACGGCAGGCCAACACAGCAACCTCTATAATCTTCCAAGATCCGCACTTCAGTACTGACGAGTCCACCTGCGTATCATTGTTCCTGAATTTGCTCGAGGACGAAGCAAACAAAAAGGAGGGGCAAGTGTGACAGAGTCAAAAGACACTATTTTGGACAGTAATTATTTAGTCATAAATCTATATTTTTAATTAGGAATGCCTCGTGTACACATAGGAATGTAATTCTTTAGTTAACTGTTTGCGTGGAAAATGCGTAAGCAAGAAATAATTTCCGTACGTAATTACATTACAGTGAGTCATGCCTAGGTTTGGCGCTTGTTTACGTAAGTTCGTGTTTGGGACGTCCTGTTTGCGCCTAGGGCGTGCAACATTGCATAGGATGTGTAAGGTCTTAAGAATGCAGGTTTTCCCATAAAAGTAGGCCCAAACTAAGCTTAAATCAGTGTAGTAAAAGTTCTTGAAGACGTTGCACATATCAAGACAAGGAATTCTCTACGATGTAAAGAGATATCCTGTAATCTCGTTCCCGTTTTTTTTTCATGTATTGTAAAGTTGTGTGAATTTTTCAATAAATTCTTTTGTCAAAACCACTTGCAATCTGATTCATAGCTGAGCGCCTTGCCGCCGGTTACATAGAGTAGATAAAAAATTAAGGAATGAATGAAAGACTGACGAAGGAATTAACATCGGAAGAATCGATCTAACCAAGAGTTTGAAAAATAAAATATTTAAATGTAGTTAATTCAATTTTTAGGTACAGATTCATAAAATATATAATTTTAGAATTTTTGGAAAACACGCCCTCTTTCTAAGAAAAGAACAACGTTTTTTAGACGTCAAGGATTGTCTCTAACTCAATCTAAATATATATCTATACACACTCTATGGTGATTTTTATAATCCCCCACGCACTAACAACAACACAATTGTAGCTAGTTTAGGGACTAGTTAGTGCGTGGGGGATTATAAAAATCACCATAGTGTGTATAGATATGAAGATAAGCAAGTCCTTCAATGTCTCGATTGAAAAGTTATCAAGAAAAATCTAAATAAAACATGCCATCAATTCAAATTTATTATTTTTTGGTTCAAAATTTAATTTAACCGGCTACGTATTTCATAGCCACGCTAGTAAACAGATAAAAGCGAAGCAGATTTTGGTGATCGAATTTGTGCAATCTAAGCAGAAAATAATAAACTTAGCTTATTTTTATTAGTACTCAATGAATGCTTAAAAACATGTTTGTAAAGGATCCCTTGGGTTACTAATGGCCAATTTTATGCTAAAAAGGCTAATAGTTCGTGATTAATATGCCCGAATCTTGTCTGCAAAGATTAAAACTTTCAAGCTCGAACGAATAGGAAACGTCAACCGTAGCGACAAATACAATACTACACTACGCAGAAGAAAACTTAGCTAATTACAGTAAAATGGAGTAAAAATAAGGTTTATAAATACCTATAGTGCTTTCCTGAACGCACCCAAAGCCTGCCATTAAGAAAAACCAGCTTCAATTAAAAAGGAAATCCTTTTTTTACGTGCATTAGAGAAGAATAAATCACTTCACAGCGACCTACTTTCAACTGAATAGTTGGTGCGGTTTCAAATGCACTTGTTTTTTTGTTTTTTTTTAAATTAAGGGTGTTGTGTCACTTGACAACGTAGGGTATTCCCCCTTCTTTCATGATGATGAAGTAATGATAATATTTCTTGCAAATATCTCTGCGTGGAAAAATAAAATGGAGGCGGGGACTAGATTTTTTTTACCTAATTATATAATCGAAGAGGAGAGGAAAGAAGAAAGATAACATCGGCAAAGCCCCTGTTTTGAGAAATGTCCGAGTTTATCTCGACACTGGAACGAAGATAGCGGATTTCTTCACGAAAATGTTCCGAACTATTCAAACAGCGCTGGCAGTCTCTCAGGCATTTTAAAACGTCAGAGAACTTCATTTTAATGAAAATTTGAATCTTGCATCCATATAGGAACCATTCATTTTTTCGCCACATCTATTATTCTTGAAATACTTTGGACAATCTGGACTTAGTTTCTTAGATCTGCTTTCAAACCGGGAGCGAAGATTGTTTTAGCCAATCAGCAGTCAGTTTATAAAAATTTCAACCAATCAGAAAACTCGATATATATCGTTCATATGTTTTTGAACTACACGTATTTTGGTTTTACTTTGAAAAAATGTCTTCAAGTAGTGACAATTCCTTGCCTTATTTACCAGATAACGATTCTCCCGGAAGCTCAGTCTCTTCATCATTACAAAAAGAATACGAAGAACTCCTAAAATATGCCGTTGTAACTCCAAAAATCCATATAGCGGAGAATATTTATGAAAGAAATAGCAAAGCTCAACCGTCGCGAGGGGTTGATAATGGCGGTCAATCAAGTGAAGATTCGTCAAAGTCAAGCGCTTCTTTTTCTTCGAAACCATCGAATAGTGATTCATCACAAAGCATCTATGTTGAAGACACTTCTAATGTAGTTAGAGATAGTGTTGCTGGATTACCTAGTATCTCTTTGATGGGTCAAGGTAGTTTGGCCAGAGACTCACTTTTGAGAGATGGTAAGCTTTCAGTAAAATTATTATTTGCAAATTTATATAATATTAGAAAAACTTTTAATAGTGGCACATTATTGTTCAGGGGGGAAGGAGAAGATTAGATAACCCAATAACCCAGAGGTGAATTAGACAGAACTTCATCAAAAAAACTCTTTCACATGGCATGTGATGAAAGATGAATGACATCTCAATGCTGCTGGAATAATAATATGACTGGTGAATAGATACGTGTAATGTCCAGGGCCTTGTGGTACAAAGGGTGGATAGTGCTATCTGACAGATAAATCTTATCAGTGGTCATAAATTTATTGGATAACAGCATCGACTTATTCACTGAATAAAGATTGATCCATCTGATGGCGCTATCCACTTTCATACAGTGCAACCGGGCACAGCCAAATACCTTTTAGGATATTCTTATTAATCACCTGAATCTAACATTCACTGGTCACATGTTCATATTTTTTCCAGAATCAGCTACGGCAACACCAAATGGTAGACAAGGTGGTTCCAATTCATCATCAAATGATGCCTCCCCATCAGAAGAATCGCCATCATCAGACAAATCTGATGAATCACCCATTGGTAGGCAACGGTCTCCAGGAATCGATGCTGATCTTGCTAGAATGGAAGCCTTATTGGATAGCTGGTGTCTAGATTTAAAAAGAAATGTGCTGGTAATACAATATTCTTGTCTTCTTTCCTTGATCAAAATTATGTTTGGGCCATAGTGTATTTCTAGACAGTTTTGGCTAGACACAGATTATTCACAAGATTACACATTAATGATTATAATTCAATCATTTTCCAGGCTGAATTAGCACAGTGTAAGATGGGTTTGTTTGAAAAACAAAAGCAGATTATTCTGCAAGAAAAGAGAAGGTGAGCATGAATATCATTACAAACACACAAACTTCAATTTTATTGAACTCTGAAACAACCATTGGGCTGATCAAAGTCAAAGCATGGCTAACTTACAGATCAATTCCTGAAACAACCTCTGGGCTGATCAAAGTCAAAGCATGGCTAACTTACAGATCAATTCCTGAAACAACCTCTGGGCTGATCTAAGTCAGGGCATGGCTAACTCACAGATCAAACCCTGAAACAACCTCTGTGCTGATCTAAGTCAGGGCATGGGTAACTCCCAGATCAAACCCTGAAACAACCACTGGGCTGATCAAAGGGTTCAAAGTCAAGGCACAGCTTGTTAAAAATTGGAATGGAATAAGTGTGTAGTTTTTTCAGAGGGTGAAAAACTGGAAAACCCATGAAAAAATCCTTGAATCATTAGACAGATAGGTGGGGATCAAGGGGGAAGCCTAACAAACACTACATACTATAATAGAGGTTTTGCACCATTACATCATGGCGCCATTATCCAGCTTGGACTGCCTGTGGTTAGATGGCACTAACAATAACGCCCCTTTGCACTTGGGAATTGAATTCTTTCTCGTGTAAAACGATTGTGTTGTTCCTGCCATCTAAATTGGCTGCCGTCACATCATGGTACAAAACCTGCTACTGCTCAGTCCAGGAATCGAACCCAATAATCCCAGATGCAATTAAAACAGGGTTCCCATGGTCAGGAAAATTTAGTGAATTCTGAATTTTTTGCAAGGTCAGGGAATTTTGATTTTGGACAGGGATAAATTTATTAAAAAGTCAGGGAAAAGTCATCGAATCGTTGTCATCATTCTCAAATTCTTTTCGGTGATAAATTATGTAATTTCACTCCAAAGCAAAACTTCCCAAAGGTTCCTGACATTATCAATATATGGTATTTTTATTTATGTGGATTTCCAGTGGTGAAGTTACATGAAGAGATGAATTTGTTAGCAGTTCATTTATTTTGTAATTCAAAAAGCATAGATTTATAGTTATATTACATTAAAAGGACTAAAGAGAAAAGTGCCTCTTGGTCATTGAAAAATGGATTTTGGTCAAGGAAAAGTCGGAATTTTCCTTTTTCAGATGAGTGGGAACCATATAAGAGTTGAATGTACAGTACTACTATAACCACTGCTCCCTTAATTCAACTTACATTCAAACCTGAATGAATGGAGTCTACTTTAACCATGCAAGGTCTGCATCTGTGTTTATTTATCTATTCCTTACAGACATATCGCAGACAGGAATAAACTACTGAATGAGATGGAGAGTCAAAAAGAACTGCTGTACACCTATGAACAGTCTATAAGCCACAAGGACAGCATTGTGGCCAACATGACTAGCGCCCTTCAGAGACAGGTACGATTTTATGTTTAGTAGTGTTTTTTCTTAATCGAGAAAATTAATAGGGTATTATTTTGCTTTAAGGCTCATTTAAATGGTAAAACTTTTGCCTACAACCATCACACACAACATGCTTACAACTTGATCTAGGGAGTTGTACTGTAGCGAGTTGTGGGCTTGATTTACACGACGCAATTCGTATTGTACGTGTGATGGGAGCAGGCTGCATAAGATTGTTGTAGGCAAAAGTTTTACCATGTAAATCGGCCTTTAGAAACTTGAAATCCTATTTTTTGTTATTTTTATTTATTCTATCATTTAATAGATATTCATAATATTAATAACTTCTTTGTTATAGCGTGACAAGTTTGAACTTTTGAAAGGGTTTTCACAATGGAAAGTAAAACACAATGATGAAAACAGAGAGGTAACGTATTAAATAATTATATATTAATGAATTATTATATTATCATTAATAATTATTTTAAATACTTAACGTCACAAAGTTTTTTTTACAGTACAGGTAATTGAAATTTTGAATATTACACAAATTCAGTACTAGATTTAATACATAATATTATATATTTAGTTTCATGCTCAACACGAAAGTTTAAACTATTTCCACAGCCACACACACACAAAAAAAATTCTTTTTGAACATATGATTATTCTAGTTATCACAATTATTGCATATTTAAACTTTATTATGATTTACTGTATTATTTTTGTAGATAAATGATAATAATAGTAATGGGATTAACAGTGGATTCCACAGAGTGGCTCTTCTTCCACTGGATTCCAATTGGAATTTAGAAGTTGATTTTTACGGAGGGAGGAAAGCCGGAGAATCCGAAAATCCCTTGAAACACAGGATAGAACCAACAAACAACTCTACTTACATACAACACCGAGCTCAGTGGGACTCAAACCTGGGTCGCATTGGTGAGAGGCGAGCGCTGTGGTAGTTTATGTTATGAATAGTAAAACAACTAAAGTCTGTTCAAATTTTTGTTTTTGCAGGCATTCACTGATAAACTATCCTATAAACATTACAACCACAAGCTGAAAGCAAAAGCTTGGAGTTCCTGGCGACAGTTGATTGAATCCCAGTGGAAAAATAGAGTGGAAAGAGCTTGTCAGGTACAGAATAATGTCCGATCTTCCCTTCTCAACATTCCTTTTCTTTCGTTTCATTTATTTTATTTTATTTGTTTTCTTTGCTACTTGCTTTAATATCATTTTCTTATAGCCTCTTTTCTATTTCTTCCCTTCCTTTCCCATTACCTTCCTTTCCTCCAACGTTTCTGTTTCTTCCTTCCTTCTAATTATTTTCCTAACTATACATCTTCTCATTAATAGGTAATGGGATTTCATGCTTCCCAATCAAGAAATAATTAGACTTGAAAAATTCCTCTGACTGCGAAATTGGACTCTGCCTACGGCCTCATCCAATTTTGTCAGTCCTCGGAATTTTCCTTGTCCAATTATTTCTTAATTGGACAGCATGGAGTCCTATTACCTATACTAATTCCTAATTATTTTCTTCCTTTTTTCCATTTCTTTCCCTTTCCCTTTCTTTTTCCCCACTTCTTTTTATCTTATTATCCTCAATCATGATATTTACTATTTTAGAGCAAAGCTCAAGAAGTTTGTGTGAAATTAACAGAAGATTATGAGACCAAGCTTGAAAAGGTACAGTACTATGTTATCTCCCTCGTAACAGTCACTTCTTTAGATTGTAAAGTGCAGACCAGATAACACTATTTGCCATTCCGAGGTGTGATGTAGTGCAGTGTGATGTGGTGTAGTTTGGTGGGGTATGGTGTGGTGTGTTGTGATGTAGTGCAGTGTGACGTGGTGTAGTTTTGTGGGGTATGGTGTGGTGTGGTGTGATGTAGTGAAGTGTGAGGTGGTGTAGTTTGGTGGGGTATGGTGTGGTGTGGTGTGATGTAGTGCAGTGTGACATGGTGTAGTTTGGTGGGGTATGGTGTGGTGTGGTGTGATGTAGTGTAGTATGATGTGGTGTAGTTTGGTGGGGTATGGTGTGGCAAGGTGTTGTGAGGTGAGGTGTGATGTACTGTAGTTTAGTGTGACGTGGTGTAGTGTGGTGTGCTATGTTGTGTGGTCAGGTTGAGGCACAAAACTGGGTTGAGTTGGCAATGCAGTGCATTGTGGGTCAGTTTTGGGGGACACATTTTCGAGATGGCTTTTCCCTCAATCTACGTAGGGATGGCTAATTGTGAGCATAAATGTTCCCTCAAAATCCTCAATATGAAGTATGTGGTGAATCTAGGAAAATCTTCCCTTCCCTTCCCTTCCATTCCCTTCAGTTTTCTTTCCTTTCTCCTTTCCTTTACTATTGGGTCATCCCATTCTAAATTCCTTTCTTTTTTTCCTTCCTCTTCCCATCCCTTATTACGATAGAATTTTTTTGTTCAAAATCTTAGACAAATCATGAACTCGAGGAGGCAAGGCAAGAAATAGCACATCTGCATGCTGAACGTGAGGCATATGAAGAAACAATGAAGAAAGCTTTTATGAGAGGAGTGTGTGCTCTGAATCTTGAAGCAATGACAATGTTTAGAGAAGGAGAAGAGGGTGGGAGACAAGCTGCTGGAGCAACGACCAAGGGTGCTGCATCAGGTTGGTACATTTCATAAGAAAAAATTAAAGCACTCACTAGGCAGGGTTCCCAGGGGTCAGGGAAAGGTCAGGGAATTTTTGATTTATTCAGGGAAATTGTGATTTTCACCTAAAGTCAGGAAAAAGTCAGGGAATTTTGTTTAAAGTTAACCATGAGTATCAGTGTGATACTTATATTGTTTGCAATAGGCCTAGGTTAAAGTTAGGCATGTGGCCCATGCTCACCCATGCGGCTCAACAAGGTCAGTGAAAACTGTTATTTAGTCAGGAAAAAGTCAGGGAATTTTTATTTTCAAAATGGCTGGGAACCCTTCTAGGGGAGGAGACAGTGGCAGGTAAGTTAGTGGTACTGCTGTTAGGATGACTAATCATCTAGAGCAACAAATAGTCCTAGGGGAGGGGTGGGTAGTAGACAAATTAATGAGAAAGAGTTAAAAAAGTCAAGACTAAAAATTACTTACAGTGCAGGTTTGATTGCATGTTTTTTCTGCATGTATTTTTAAATTTGAAGACTTCTTTTGATTCAGATCAAGAAGACACTCCATGGTCCCAGGCCCCTGTTCCTTCAGCCTCATCAACAGGGATCCCAGTAGGCATGCCAGGACCTTCAAGCCAGAGCGGGGTCCCTTATAAACCTGCTTCCCAGGCAGGTGGTAGAAAAATTACAGTTAGAGCTACAGGAAGAGAGGATCTGAAAGGTGCCAAGGGAGGAGCAGGTCAGTACTTTTGTCAAATAAACACAACATGTCGGAATACTGCTTAATTTGAAGCACATACAGTAACACTGAATAAGTTTCCAATTCTCATGAGGTTGGAATACCTTCGTTTTGTCCTTTGACATCACATGCAAGGGGTCTATATGATTACAAGTCAGCGTTTTGAGTAGATTTCATATGTGACTGTGAAACGACATTGTAAAAGGTACAGAATTTAGGACATATTTTGAACCAATCACAGAGCGTGAGATAACTGTACTTGTAAAATTGGCCAATCGAAATGCTGGAACAATGCTTAGAAAAGGCATGCTAACACGACGGCATGTGATTAGTATTATCTTTACAGTCATATGAATTTAGCTCTAAACTAGAAATCTTCTTCTCCTAGTACTCCTTCACCTCCTTATTCTTCATGGCCAATTCCTCCATCTTCTTCTTCTAGCTATACACTGTAACTATTCAAATTCATTTCACATCATCATTATAGGTCTTATAGGACACCAAGGCCCAGTCAGCTCCATTCTTGTACAGCGGCACACTTCACAACCAAGTGGTCCCTCTACACTACCCCCAACTAGACAGCATCCACCTACCACTACGAGCATGCGCACTACAAAGAGTCGTCCACTTCCTGTCAAGACGGTCCATACAACACCATTAAAAGTAGTCCATTGATATAGTACAGTAATTTATTTTAAGAAGTTAGTGAATCAAGTGCTTAGTCATGAATTCTATCTTCTTTTCTTTCTTTTCTTTCCATGTTAGAAAGATCATAGATACTTACAAGCAATCTCGTTCTCAGAGACCTTATTTCTTCCTCCGCATGTGCATTGGATTATCTTGTCATCGAAAGGCATTATGGGGCGTCCGGGAAGCGAATAAAGCTTTGTTATAGTAATAACGTTAGCCTGCAAAGCAGGCGTTCTTGTAGGTTTGGGGAAAAACCGGGGTTTTGGGGGGAACTTTGGAAATTTGGAACGAGCGAGAATTGAAACCGAGCAAAAATAAAAAACATTTTTTGCTAGGTCCCATTTTTCTCATGGGCACGTAGTCGAAGCAGGAACCCCAAAACCCCGATTCTTCCTCAAACCCATCAAAAGAACGCCTGCTCTGCAGGCTATAATAACGTCGATTGATATTATCAGCTCACCAAAAGAGAACACAACAAAAAACTAGACGCCCTTCGTGACGTGAACTCGGGCTACCATAGTGAATTTGACGAGGTATAAGCACTTGGAGCCCCAGCCAAGTATTTTGGTGTGTGGTTTGCATAATAATGATGGGAAACAGTAACTTCTCAAAGGAATACCATTAGTATTGGCATTTGAATTTGTAATATTACTGTAGCCCGAGTAATAAATTAAGACGGCTCATCGATCACCTTAATTGTTCTGCCGTATCGTCGAAGTAGTCCACTGTATTGAGCATGCGTAGTATAAATAACGGGTCTGAGAGCGAGATTGAAACTTAGGCAGACTGAAGAGGAATCTGTACAACTAAAAGATGGTGGGGGGGGGGGGGGGGGGAGTTTTTGGCTCCATCACCAACAATAAGGGCAGCAAAATCTTTAGATTAAGGTGCATGAAGAAAGACAAGCTATCTTTCTACCCTCACAACTAACCTTGCTAATTTAAAGCCAGAATACAATAAAGCTTGCTACAGCAAGAAAGAACATTTTCTTTAATCTTAAAGTTTGATAACAAATAAATCTTTTTATAGTTTGTTTTATACATAAACATCATTAAAAATTTTATCTTGTTTTCAACTTTTTGTTTTTGTTGTACATGAGTATTTAACCCGTGGAAAAAAAATTATTATAAAATAACTGTTATGAATATCGCGTTCTGATTGGTTTATAGCGCGTGCTTTATGAGAGCGCATTGCACGCGCGCGCACTTTCCGTTGCGTCGTTCCCATCTATTATTGTAATTTGTATTTTATTTTAAAAAATTAAAAACTTGATTGCTGTGCTGTGTGCAGTCATAAAACAGTTGGGGATTGACAGAACACTCGAGAAGTTTCCAGAAGCACTCCGCTTCGCGTCGTGCTTTTCCTAACACTTGCGTCTCGTGTTCTGCCAACCCCCGCGTGCTTTATGGCAGCGCGCGCTCGCGTTTTCTATTTCTTCATTTCAACACTCGAAGATAAATTCCGTATCTCCGCGCGCCCACGTAATATCCTCTATGTTTGAATATAATTTTTCATTTTTCTCCATGCATTTTTAAGTTTTCGTGATTGTTTTGTTGTCTTTATTTTTTAGAGTGATTTTCCTGAGACCTTGAAATAGTAGCCTAATAAAGGTTAGTATGTAGATCTTATTCCCATTGTATTCTTTTGTTTGACTATTACGCATTTTAAGTTCAGCGGTACACGAAAAAGTCACATTTCATTAGCTAAAAACAGTACTACCATATTACCAGTATCCTTCACTTGCCTTTGGGCAAATCTTTAGATAAAATGAAAAATAAATAACACATCTTTTGTTATTTTATCCGCGTGGTGAGTTTTATAATAGAGAGCTTTAGATTTACGTTCACGGCACAACGTGAAACGTCAGTTGACCATTGAAAAATTATTTTTAAATAGCTTACAGTCAAACAAGCTCACGCGTTGACCCCTAGAGTCGATTAATGATTTGAATTTTCGAATTTTGATTTCATTATTCAGTTGAAATTTACAACGTCGAAAACGAAGATATGAAAATTCCAATCAACTTTAAATTCAATATACGACATTTTGATTGGTTAATCACTGCTAACACAGCCGGAAGACCAAGAAAATATGGCGGCCAGAAATAGTCCTGGCCGTGTTTATGTGCCGGGAAAGCCTTTATTTGATATTATTCGACAGGAAATTGTTTATCTCAGCAATAGCGGATTGTCCAATAAAGCAATTTCGTGACAACTGAAAATTTCTAGTTGGGGAGTCCAGAAAATACTTTAACATTATCGACGACATGGAACTGTGTCTCCATTTCGCTCAAGGAGGGAGCGTTCCCTACAAAATTACTGATGATATCCTCCAAGTAATTGAGGCATGGAAATTACAAAACCTAGTGTGTATGTTTATGAAATAAGAGAGCGACTTCTGCTCGAAGGTATCTGTAATTTAGATGATTTACCTTCTTCATCACGAGTCGAATAATGAACTGAAATTTCTTTTGAATATTGCAATATTGCATTATTCCGGTTCGTACGTATAAAAGGAATAATTGACTAATGATTTCATTAATCGAATCTAGGGGTCAACGCGTGAGCTTGTTTGACTGCAAAAAGAATCGTAAAAAATTCCAAGTAGTAGAGAAACAAAAGAATACTTGTCTTTGTCGAGAAGGTTTGTAAAAGGTAAAGTGAAATACAGGAAAACGATGAAAACGTGGTCACGTTTACCGTTTGCGGGTAGAAAAAAGTCAATCTAAAACTCTATTATTTGATTTCCGATCGCCAAAAACATGACATTTTATCAAACCCTCTGGGCTTATCAAAATCAGGGCAAAACTAAGTCAGAGATCAAATTGAAATTTAGCGTGTTATGTTTTGTGGAGGGAGGAAAGCCAGTGAACCTGGAGAAAAATCTCCTCCAATCAAAACCGAAAAGACCCGGCAGCGACGGCTAGAGAGCACGGCACGTTCATTCTTCACCACAACAATTTCTGCTCTGAAAGAAAAATCAATTCCTCCGAGGAACTTCATATGGCGTCTACCTGCATCGATTCGAAAGAGAACTGAAGTCGAAATAAATTTTAAATTTGAACCTGTAAATCAAATGGACGTCGAAAGGCTTTTAAGATCAGTTAAAAGATCAAAAGCTACGGGAATCGACGACCTCCCACCTGGATTGATTAAGGACTCGGCTCCTGTTATAGCAGGTCCACTAACACATATTGTTAATCTATCATTACAAACTGGCTTGTTTCCAAATGCATGGAAAATGGCCAAAATTATACCAATGCACAAATCAGGATCCTTCTCTAATTTTGATCATTACAGGCCGATATCAATTTTACCAGTGATCTCTAAAGTGGAAAAATGGAAAAAATAATTCATCGTCAAGTAATGAAATATCTGAATGACAACAAGCTTCTCTCACAGTTCCAATTTGGTTTTAGGCCTGGAATGTCCACTGAGCTGGCAGCTGCATTATTAACTGATGATATTAGAAAATATGTTGACAGCGGGCTTCTTGTTGGTGCTGTTTTCCTCGACCTCACCAAGGCGTTTGACGTAATCAGCCATTCCAAGTTACTAACCAAACTACCTCAGTATGGAATAAATGGGAAAGAACTGAAATGGTTTGAAGATTACCTCTTCAATCGAAAAGCTAATGTTGTATATAACAACCATCGATCGGAAATATTAAGCATAAATTCCGGCGTGCCACAAGGATCGATTTTGGGACCGTTGCTGTTCTTAATATTCTTCAATGATATCACTGACGCCATAGAAAATTCTAAAATCATCAAGTATGCTGATGACACTGTCATTTACATTGCTGACAAGGATATTGAGGAAATTAACAGGAAACTTACTGATGATATGAAGTTTATTAGTGAATGGCTTGATGAGAATGACCTGATTCTGAATCTTAACAAAGGAAAAACTGAGGCATTGTTATTTGGAACTGCACAACGCATCAAAAGGTCTGATGGGAATCTAGAAATTGGATATAAACACACAACTATAAATACTACAAAATGAATATACATACCTTGGTGTTTTAATTGATGCTTCGCTGAACCTTAACTCGCACTTTGAAAAATCCTTTACTGATAGACTGGGTTTATTAAGGAAACTGAGGTCTTATCTTGATGAGAAAGCATCTCAAGCCATTTATAATTCTATGATCCTGCCAACTCTATCCTATTGTGGTATCCTATCACTTAAGCTTTCGCCTACACAGAAATCAAGACTTGACAACTTTCACGATCGAGCCCAAAAAGCAGTATCTAAAAGAAATGATAGTACTCTGTACCTCACTTCACCCTTGGCAGCCAATGAGAAACGGGCTTGTGTCCTAGTGAAAAACACTCTGGACGGTAAAATGTGTGACCCTTTCAAGAATTACTTCACGATTCAACAACATACACAGAACACAAGAAACAACTGTCTTAGCATTAAACTTCCAAGTCTTAAGACAGAATATGCTCGAAAAGGATTCTACTTTATGGCTGTCAAAATATACAATTAACTTCCTATAGATATAAGAAGGACAAAACAATTTAAGGATTTTAAAAAACTTTTAGATGAACACTATAATTGAATTTATTATATATGATCTAATTTATATTTTTATTATTTTAGAGACTATTTTTTATTTTTATTTTTTTTAACATTTAGTTTCTTTATGTTATTTTTAGCAGGACCCCCATTGATAACAGCATTATTGTTAAAGGGTCTTTATCCTGCATAAATATTCGTCTTATTATTATTATTATTATTATTATTATTATTATTAATATTATTATTATTATTATTATTATTATTTTCTAAGAATTTTAAAGAGTTTGAGTGAGAAAATAAATGTTTGTTTTCTCCAAGTATACAAAAAAGTTCGAGAGTACACTTTTGTTAGACCAAGATACTTTATTAGCAAACACAATATGAAAGAATTAGCCTTACGTTTCAAGCATGGACACTTAGTTTTGGCATTTCGTGAAGTCCAATTTATCAGGCATGTTTGAAAGTCAAATTTACTTATGTTTTGACTAATTTGCATACGGATTCAGAGCAGCCGGACGTTTTTCATTCGTGTCCCCGGCAGCAAAACTGCCTATAGGTTCTATACAGTTTTGCAAAAATTGGCGGGCTAATCGTATGTTTCTAAAATAAGTGGTAATTATATATATATTCTTCTTTTTTCTACGTTTAGTCCACGTTTCCAAAGTCCCTTAATAACAACAAGGGTGACTCATGGATTACCTCGATTCAGTCGAGGAAAAACAAAGCCAGGGAGCTCAGTATGGGGGCGAGTTTTATGTTTTGAAATAATATTTTTGAGTTACGCTAAACTCAAGCACAACCTATTTTTCGCTGAGAACTTCGACACTTCGAGTTTAGCTTAAAGGTTTCAAGGTAAGCTTATTTAATCAAGATATAGTTAAAAGTCGTATAATATTCGTAAATGCACTATTTGTATTTCTTATTTGCGTTTTAATAACAGTTAATTATATGTTCTTACGACTAAAATGACACGACTGAACTGACGATACCACGGTATTATGATTTTTTTAGATCTCATGTTTAGCAAAAAGATTCGATAATTTTATTTTATTTATTTTATTTTTTTGAAGCTGCTAAACTTATGAACAAATTAATTAAATAAAACAAGTCGACAAAATATTTTGTGAAATACTACAATGAATTCAAATAAAAACTGTCATAGATAAAATAGGTTATGGGTTGATGTGATCATAAGAAGTTATAACTTTAATTTCAATACCAAAAATTCTTATTAAAATTATCTTGGGATCATACAATTTCTCCTTGATTGAAAAATATATCGTTTGGGTTTGTTTTAGTGCCGGTTCAGTAAAAATTGAAACTAATTCAGAGCGAATTTTGGACAATTTAACTGGATTTTTCAATGTCGTGCTTTGATTATAAATGTTTAGCCTATTACGGCCGAAAATCAAACAGTGCTGTTTTTAGTTTTTGGCTTTTTTCTCCTCATCCTCAGGTGCGGTTTTTCTGAAATTTTCAGAATCTTATCAACTAGTAGTAGTGCAGCCTGTGTATGAATTTGGATGGAAAATCTAGGGCAGAAAAAATGTTATGTGATAGTCAAAGCACAAAGAAAGAAATATTTACTCGTCGAAATGTCGTCAACTACGTCCTTCAAAACGACATATTTTCCTTTTTTAGAGGAGAGACGTAATTTTTAATAAATATAAATCTAAAAATATAAAAAATTTGAGATGTGATAATGTTTCAAAAACTCATTAATAATTCATGAAGGAAACAATAGAAATCTTGACTATGAAGGAGGTTTTATATCTGATATAGATTCGTCTTCATTTGCATAAACTTTAACTTGGATTTTCTCTATCAAAATTGGTTCATTTCGTAAAGAATTCTGTACAATATGAGAACATACATCATCAGTTTTTAAGACGTTTACGCCGATATAAAACCTCCTTCATGGTCAAGATTTCTATTGTGTTTCCTTCATGAATTATTAATGAGTTGCTTAATATTGAATTAACAGATCAAAAACAGTTTTCCGTGTTTGTCGATACTCTGATCAAAACACGCGGGATGTTGGGAGAACACGAGAGGAGCGTAGGAAACCACGACGCGTAGCGGAGTGGTTTCCAGCTTCTCGAGTGTTCTCCTACATCCCAAGTGTTTTGATCAGAGTATCAAACACAGAAAACTGTTTTTGATTTGTTTTATAAAATAACAAACGCGCGAAAAGATCGAAAAAGAGCAAAGTCTAAGTAAATTCTCCCTACGTGCCGTCTTCTTCAAACTGACCAATGAGCGCGCGCAATAGATTAAAAATGACGATAGCGTGTTTTGATACTCTCATCAAACATGATTTTCGACCAATCATAGCGCGCGTAGTATCCCAATTATTTTATAAAAGCCAATCAAAGCGCGCGTTCATGAAAATCTATTATATAAACCTTAATGAACGGTTTCCAAGTGATTCTTTCGACTATTCTTAATCCATAACGATGTAACAACTGACACTTCGATAATATTTTTGTTTAACTTTCTTTTCTAATCTATTTTCAGCTAATATAATGAAACAAATCAGCAGGATCCAATTCGTATCTTGTGTCTTTTCAGCCCTAATATTTTGGCATCGTATTCAGGTGCATGCGCAATTCACACCTCCATACGACATACCAGCGCATGCGCAGTTTGATTCTTTCAATACTGCTTTTGGTTGGGTGCTCAAGAGGCATGTCATCAAAACCTTATCTAACATCGTTGGTATTGGTCAATGTATGATTCAGTGCTCCCTTAACGACGATTGCTACAGTCTTAACTTTTATCCCAATGTGGGTGTCTGTGAGCTGAATAGCGCTACGCATGCGTCACATCCGGGAGACTATGTTCCCTCTGATAATGGCAGCTTTCTGTTGTATATCTTTCGTTCTGCCAAGTTTTGTGATGACTCGTTATGTACTGTGGATCAAGTGTGTCTTTTAAAAAAAGATGGCGTGACTCGACAGTGTAAAGGTGAGCGTAATGTAATGGCGAACATGTTTAGTTTGTTTTTGCATTCGAGAAGGGTGGTTATATTTCCTCTCCCTGTTGTCTTTTAGCCTGTGCAAGTCCTCTAGGGATGGAAGATCGCTCGATTCCAGACTCTGCTCTGTCGGCCTCTTCTTCGTATGGTCATCCGAGTAATCCAAGTTTTAAGCAAAATATGGGCGTTTGAATAACGATGGTGTTTGGTCTTCCTCACGTCCTAGCGTCGGGCAGTATCTACAAGTAGATTTGGGTCAAGTTAAGATTGTAACAAAGATCGCAACCCAGGGAAGATCCGGCGATCAAGTCAAATATGTGACGAAATACACGATCAAATGGAGCATTGATGGACAGACCTGGGAGGACCATAAAGAGAATGACGTTGTCAAGGTAACACATTAGACCAATCAATATTTTTAGATCGTCACGCAACGTTCTGTCGCCCAACTACATAGATCATGGTTGTGTGACGCCCTTTACGCTCTTAACGGAGACTAAAATTCATTAATAAATCTGAAGTATCAGTTTTAGGCCCCGTCCACACGTATCCGGAAATTTTTGTATCCGCAAATTTTCTTTGTGGATACGGGTTCCGTCCACACAGGTCCGGAAATTTTTGTATCCGCATCCGGACATTTTCGAGAACGGTCTCCAGAGTGGAAATTTTCGAATACGCTCCGAATACGGATACGTGTGGACGGTCGTATCCGCAAATTTTGGAATACGCTGACGTAAACACGATTTTGCGCATGCTCAATAAGGAAAACTATCCGTCAAAGGGACTAGGCATAGCGTGAATCAGGGCGGATCAAGAAGTTTCCGGACGCGTGTGGACAGTGAAAACGATTCGAAAACGATTCGAATACGCTGCGTGTGGACGCGAACATTTTCGTATCCGCAAAAAAAAAAAAAAAAAAAAATTGCGGGTACAAAAATTTGCGGATACGTGTGGACGGGGCTTTATTTGTGTTATGAAGCACAACTTTCCTATGATAATTGTTTAAATACTTTCACCAGGTGTTTAATGGAAACTTTGACCAAAATTCAGTCGTAACTAACAGCTTTCAACCGAAAATAATGTCTCGACACATCCGACTTGTCGTGCAGAAGTGGTTTGGTTTTATAAGTCTACGAATGGAGCTGTACGGATGTGGACTTTGATAAGAATCGACAACTTAAGGCTGCCTGGTATAGAGCGTTCGCAACCATACCTTAATACTATTACACAGTCCAATTGTTTACGTTTTACACTTGTTATCTTATCTAAAGGATTTCCAGTTCATAAAACGTTTTGCTAAAGGTACCAGACACCTTAGGGAAACCAATTTTCATCTCATTTCAAACAGCTGCAACAAAACTATGGAACTCGATGCCTAGCAGCATCCGTTTATGCAATACTATAAATCGTTTTAAAAGTTTTGTAAAAACGTACCTTTGTAAGAAATATTTTTCTAATTATTATGCATAGGTTCCCCCCGGGGGGGGGGGGGGGGTACTCCCCTATATTTGATATACGGGTATGTGCCGCCCTATAGGGTATGGTTTTTCGGCTTTTGGGTCTGGGGTAGGGTATCATTTTTTGACATTTTGTCTGGGATAGGGTATCATTTTTGTCTCGGATAGGGTTACGATTTGGTCGTTTTAGCCTGGGATAGGGGTTAACGATTTGGTCGTTTTTGTCTGCCGAATAGACTAAGCTTTCTGACGGCACAAAAACAATAAAAACGTTAATAAATATTGATTGCAATCTATTGAATAGCCGTCTTTTCCGTCTTTTAGTCTGGGATAGGGTGTACAATTCTTAGTTTTAGTCTGGGGTAGGGTATGTAAAATCAAAATTTTAGGTCTGGGATAGGGTCAGGGTTTTGAGGTCCTGGCGGCACACCTCTACCCAAGTTGGGGTGATAGTAACCCCCGCGGGATAGGTTCACGAACACAGAACACTGTTTGTTAGTGTGGACTGGTGATAGTCTTCATCTATATATAGTCCATATATAGTCCATAACTATACAGTTTAGTTTGATAGTTAATCTTAGATTCCCATTTTATACTTTTGATTGTCTGGTTTATAATTTTGTAAGAGAATGGAGACAATTGTGTTATGCTCCGATCAAATACTTATTATTATTATTATTATATAATTACCAATGAAATATCTATTTTTCTCTATTTCGAAAAATTGATATCTTCACACGTGAAAATAACATGTTATTTTCACGTGTGAAAATAACACCATTGCGATGGCTATTCAAAAATACACGGAAAGAATTGCCTGAAAAAGCCAAAACATACTTTCATTGATAATTATGTAATAAATAGAGGATATTACATGGGCGCTTGGAGATACGAAATTTATCTTCGAGTGTTGAAAATCTCTCACTCGTTCGCTGCGCTCACTTGTGAGAGATATTTTCAACACTCGAAGATAAATTTCGTATCTCCGCGCGCCCATGTAATATCCTCTATTTATTATCATTATATCATTATCTCTTAGTTGTATGATCATCTCTGAACTTTACGATTTTCTATTATCAAACACTTATAATTTATATTTATTTAGTAATTTTTTTTTTTAATTCAGTATTTTTATTTTTATTTTCGTAAAACGCTTTAGAATATGTTATAGTTTAAGCGCTATATGAATTTTAATATATTATTATTATTATTATCATTATTATTGTTATTATTATTATTATTATTATTATTATTATTATTTTTATTTTTATCTACCAATAAACCAGACTTCCGGTCAGCGGTACACGAAAAAGTCACATTTCATTGGCTAAAACAGTACTAGCATATTACCAGTGAAAAGATAAATAAATCGCCCTTGTTAGGAGTCAAGCTAGCTGTGTCTTTTTATGATTTCACTTCCTGCAAGTACTGGGCACCCAGCTACAATGTGACTGAAGATTTCGTCATATGCGTTACACACATGCTACATTAGTATCACTTCTGCACCGTGCAAGAATGCGTTTTTTTATAATATCACGTAAGACGCATCTGGGTACTGGGTACCCAGCTACAATATGACTGAAGATTTCGTCATATGCGTCACACACATTCTACATTAGTATCACTTCTGCGCCGTGCAAGAATGCGTTTTTTATAATATCACGTAAGACGCATCTGGGTACTGGGTACCAAGCTACAATATGACTGAAGATTTCGGCATATGCGTTACACACATTCTACATTAGTATCACTTCTGCGCCGTGCAAAAATGCGTTTTTTATGATGTCACTTAGGACGCATCTTGGTTACAATCATGCATGTCTTCAAGTACTTTATGCTTTGTGTTAAAAAAAAATATCAGTCACGTGGCTATCTTTCAACGTACTCTCGAGTTTCCAAAATTTTCAGAGGTGAACCGTCATTAATAGGAAGTCACGTGGTTTGTGGTTGCTTAGCAACCAAGTAGATGCACTGCACACAGGATGTGGGAAACGAAGACCAGATGCAAAGTCAATCAAGGCCTACTACATCATATTGGTGTTAAAAGATGACGACGAAAACATAAAATATTCAGTTTGGAAGGTAAGTAATATATATACACACTCAACTCTCATGTTGATTTCAACTCACTTTTATTATATGGCTCACCTGGAATCGCTCACCTCTCTCTCTCTCCCTTCACACTTTTCTCTCCGCTTTCATTTGAAATAAAATGAATACGTGAAGATATATTTCTTTCTGAATTTAGATGCTACTTTACAATGGTAGATATAGGCCGTGTTTGTTTTTTTTTTGATCCTAATAAAGTCTGAATGTTAGCAGACTAAGTACAGATTTTAAAATGACGATCAAACAATTTTTAATAGTTTCAAACAATTTTTTTTTTTGGTCGAAAAATGTCTCGTTTGAAACGTTGTTTGACCAATTCAAAAATTTTTACTTTATGTTTATTCTGTAGAAAGTGGGATACTACAGTTATTTCCTTTTAACTTTCGTTCGCTGATGATGTTGATTTTCAACTTCACATTACCTTGATAAGTTAAAATGTCTTTATTTTTTGGTTTCACTTTTTATTATTTATCTTGGCATCTTTAGATCCATCGAACAATACATTTTCTATAGCACGTAGCTATTTACAACTAGAAACTGTTTTACGTCTTAGGAAAATCACTATTTATTTTTTGCATTTTTCGCGTATTTTATGGAATTTTTGAGCATATTAAGTTCTTATAAAGCATACATAGTTTATTATTATTATATTTCACATGCGATGTATTTTCGTTTCTTGAAACTGATAGGGTGTTTACGACTTAATTTCGAAACGAAAACCTAGGGAAAAACCAATAATAACGCCAGTTGGATAAGTTGAGATTTTTGCAACGATATAATCTCTCCTCAGTAACCCCGTTCCAAATTAAAGTCTTTGTCCGTTCTGTAAATTATTACGGTTTTTTTAAACACAATTGTGAATTTTCATGTTTTCTAATTGGTCTAGAGTCGGGGGAAATAAGAGAACATGCCGATAAATTACGTCAGCAAATCGCGAGCACTTGAAACCGTTCGTTTTTATTCCAAATTTTCACCTCGGTTGTTTTTATACCGTAGTAATATTGTTAATTTCCTGTGGCACAAAAAGCAATTTCTTCCAGTTTTGGAGATTGCGTGGAATGTCGTCTTATTTACAGCAAATTTCGTCATCAAGCCGTCAAAATTGTATTGGACCCACAAGGCGTTTCCCCTTCATTTTATTAAGATAACTCGCACGTGTTTATCTCATTTTCCCGTGCGTTTAACATAGCAACAGTAACTATGGAGCGGTCTTTCTTGTCGTCGACTGGTGGTACAATGAAAAAAATCGGCCAGTTTATAAACACTGTCTAAGCATGACCTCTAAATTTAGTGCATGAACAGTTAGTTAGACACTGAAAACAAAACAAAAATTCTTCAAGCACGAAACAAAACACAAGAGAAAAACGCCCTTACTCCCTCTCATCCGTCTGGAAAAAAGACAGTAGCTTTCTATAGTCTTTTCTGAATAATATAAGCGTCAATATCTGATGTAGGACTCCTAAACCATCGAATACCGCTGCTTAAAGCCTTGTTTATATTGTTGCTATCAATCTTATTACGTTTTTGGTTAAGGATAGAAAAAACAAAACTTGAATTTCAATTGATTCAAAACCGATTTTTTTTGTACATATATTTCAAATTAGACGGGGAAAAAGCTAAAATCAAAGGACGAAAATCTGTAATATTTTGTGACCTCGCTCTTTCCTGAAGCAAGTAAACTTCCAAAAATGAATCAAAAACTAAATTCCCAATCTCTAACGTCATGTTATCACTAAGAAACAATTACCTCATTAGAACTGACCAATCACCATCCAGTACCTGTTGATCCCGGCTCCTCCATCTCATTAATATTCATGAGTGAGATCGCCCTTCCTGTTAATAGCCAATCAGAGCCAAGATCTCGTGATCGCTCATCGGAAGTAGCGAGAACGGGATGGTCTATCGTTGATCGTAGAGCTTCCAAGTTTTTTTGGGACATTCTTTAAACAGAATGAAAATATTTTTAGGGTTTCTAGCCCTAGGGATCTTGGTCGCTTTTGTATCGGCAAAGCCTTCGATAAGTAAGTATTTTATTATTTTTTCCTCTATTGTATTTTTTCGACCAAGCTGAGCGAACCCATCCGAGAGATGTCACTAACTTATGCTTGCCAATGACATAATCTTTCCTATAAACTGCAACAAAATCTCTTCATAAATTTTCTTCATTTCATTCTTACGATAAGAAAGATCCAAATTCATTATCATTAAATATATATGAATTTCTCGTGGTTTTTAGTTCCAAATTTAAAAATCCGCTGGAAAAAGTTGAAGTTTGCTTATCGATTTTAGTTCATTGAGCTACCTGTTGCTTTCTGGGTTGAATGAGCAAACTTCATATCTTGAGTCCGTAGCGAGAGAAAACATATAAACGCGTGCAAATACATAAATATGCAAACTTAATTTCAATGATAGAAAATAATTTGTGTTTCTAGTAAATTCGTATATTGGCGTGTATTTTACTCCCATGTTTATGTTTGATTTGTTTTATGTTTTGCTTCGTTTTCTTTTGGTGTTCACGAAAAACGCTTCACCTCCAAATCTATAGCGAAACCAAAACAGCTATCTAGTATCCCTTCTCCGAACTCGAATAATTCTTATGATTTAGTATATTCAAGATTCTAGCCATAGAATTAACTATTTTCCGATGCCTACATAGGTCTTTCAAGCCACTAATTTTAAATGCCGATAGTTGCCTCGCAAACTCAGTTGCATAGTAAATTTTACTATATTTAATTCGTAATAACTAATAGCAGTTTTTATCTTGTCTGATATTAAATGCTTTTTCTTATAATTTTACTTTCAATTGCATAAAATTATATTTTTGTTATTGGTACATTCCTTTCACATTTGTACATCGTTTGTTTTTGGTCCAAAACATTTTAATCTCTAAATAAATGAGAATCAAAAACAATAGAAGTGCATGAAAATTAAATATAACATTTATCGGAATCTTTCAAAATTGAAGATATCATTTAGTCCGCTTTAAAAAAAAATAAAATAGAAAACAGTTCATGCTATAACTTTGTGTTTTTTTGTTGGAACATTTGGAATTGTGATTTCAAAGGCGAGAAGCTATCACGGAACGATTACTCAAGGCGATTTGTTTGTGTTTCAATATAGAATTTATTTTTAAACCATAAAATTATCTCATGAACTGGTTGAAATTTTGAAAAGGAAATGAAATTTGAATTTATCTTTTTATTAAGAAGTAAATAAAATAACCGAAAATGAATGAATTAAAGAAGCTTTTATGGGTTTTTGATTATTATATTTCCACTTTGGTGTTGCTTAGAATAAATATTTTCGCTTTAGGAGATAAGTTTGCCATATTTCGTATTTTATACGTCGTAACACTATTTGTAACAACTATTCATGTATGCAGCTTAAAATCTGTCTCAAAAAGCATTCAAAAATGTTAAATGAAAAGCTAATAAGGAATTAGGCAGTATAGATTTTTTTAACTATGAAAATCAGGTTTTGAAAAACGAGAGATGAAGAAGATGATAATGCTAATGATGAAGAAGAGTGTTGATAGAAAATAGTGATAGAATAATTGGACATTTTTGGTGAGGAATACATGCTCGTTGCAAGAATACTTAACGTCAAGATGAGTAACAACAAGGATGAAGAAAATGATAATGATAAGAAGAAGAAAACTGAAGATGAATAAGAAATTTTAAGAAGGAGAAGAGGAAGAAATAACTGTTGATTTAGCGATAATAGTAAACACGAAGAAGAAGATCAGGGAAAAAATAATAATTTATTCTCATCAGTGAGTGCGAAAGGAGATATTGAGGTTATCCCTATCGTGAATATCTCCTAGGATCGAATTAGAATTTAGTAGTTGGTTTTCGAGGAGAGAGGAAAACCCGGAAAACCCTCGAAGCATAGGAGAGAACCGACAAACAACTCAACTCACATACAACACCGAGCTCGTGGGAACTCCAACCCGGCTCGCATTGGTGTGAGGCGCGCGCTCTCACCGCTACGCCACCCATGCTTCCCAAGAAGAAGAAGAAGAAGAAGAAGAAGAAGAAGACTATCAAAGAACAAGAACACGAAGCACTTTATACAGATTAAACAGATTATAGCCAAATATCCAACTATCGGTCTATCATCAATGATGCGTTATGATTGAATGACCTAGCTAGGCTATAAGTTATAGCCTACTAGTAACGTCTCGAAAAGTGCGGGCTTTGAAAACCAAAACACTAAATTTAACTTTAATTCAACACTTGTTTGCATTTACATATTTGACCGACCAGGTGGATTTGACTAAAACATAATTCCTCTAGCTAATTGCAAATTTATAATTATTCTTTATTACTACTGATTCACGTTCCATTTGGTTCGCCTTAGGGAAAGAATCGGCTTACTCCAGTGACTCCGACAGGACCCTTATTCGAGTTCTTCGTTCGGACTTGGAAAATGAGGAGCCAGTTGAACATCACAAGAAAAACAATAATAAGAAGAGATCAACGGAGGGTAAGGCTCAGATCAAACCTCGAACTTCATATGAGCCGAACCTAATTGAAACAATGGATAACAAGGCGGTCTTCTTTGACGTCATTTGGTTCGGCTCATCTGAAGTTCGATGTTTGACCTTACTCTAAGGCTCAGGTCAAGTGTCGAACTTCACATGAGCCGAACCTAATTGAAACAATGGATATCAAGGCGGTCTTCTTTGATGTTCTAGGTTCGGCTCATGTGAAGTTCGACGTTTGACCTATTAAGCACCAGGAAACGAGCCCACCTTTCCATTGATAATCACGATATATTTCATGTTTATTTTTTTAATTACAGAGAATTTAAAGAGATCAAGAAGAGCCCATGAGGAAGGTAACATAGACCATTTAGGCGCAAGTGTCGTTGACGAGGGTTTTTTGTTAATTGAACAACGTTTATGCTTTTTTACATACATGTCATCTTCCATTCAGTTGTTATTGCCGCTGTTCAGGCTGTTGCTGTCGTCGTCGATGATGTTGTTTCTGCTGCTGTTGGTGTTGCTATTGCTCTTGCTGCTGTTAAACATTGCTATGTCTGCTGTTGCTGTTGCTTCTGTTGCTGTTGATTCTGTTGCTGTTGCAACTCTTGCTGTTACTGTTTCTGTTGCTGTTGCTTCTATTGCTGTTGCTTCTGTTGCGGTTGCAACTCTTGCTGTTAGTTCTGTTTCTGTTGCTGTTGCTTCTATTGCTGTTGCTTCTGTAGCTGTTGCTTCTGTAGCTGTTGCTTCTGTAGCTGTTGCTTCTGTAACTGTTGCTTCTGTTGCTGTTGCTTCTGTTGCTGTTGCTTCTGTTGCTGTTGCTTCTGTTGCTGTTGCTTCTGTTGCTGTTGCTTCTGTTGCTGTTGCTGTTGCTTCTGTAGCTGTTGCTTCTGTAACTGTTGCTTCTGTAGCTGTTGCTTCTGTAACTGTTGCTTCTGTTGCTGTTGCTTCTTTTGCTATGGATTCTGTTGCTGTTGCTTCTGTTGCTGTTTCTGTTGCTTCTGTTGCTGTTGCTTCTATTGCTATTACATCTGTTGCTGTTTCTGTTGCTTCTGTTGCTATTGATGCTGTTGATGTTAAACTTGATGTGTTAATGTCGTTGCTGTTGTTGTTACTGCTGTTTTTGCTGCTGCTGTTGTTTTTCGTATGTTGATGCTACAGTTAATGTTGTTACTGTTCTCATTGCCATCACCCCCAAGTTAATAAGTCTATTTACTTTCCCAGATGAGTTCTTCCAGGCTCTTCTCTCAAGATCTGCTAACACAAAGAATGGTAAGAAAATAATGAACCACGGGTTTTTGCCTTCCGTCAATCAATTGCCCTATTTCATAATGACGTCACAGTTTGTTTACATAGGATAAAATGATAGAAGTTTAGGTTAAATTTAAGCTTAATTCTCTTCTTTCGAGATATTTAGCGTAATATTTAGTTGTTCTTGCCTTCAACAGCTCATAAACCAAATTTCATTGTGATTTAAGATGTGTTGTTGTCATCCCATCCCCCTCCAGTGACCATGTTCCCTATAGCGTTAAAACAATAGTTTGTTTTGATGTGACGTCATTATAAAATAGGGCAATTGATACTTGTTCATGTCTTTGGCCAAAAACCCAGAGGTATCGAATTAGGGACAGTTTCCTTCATTTAAGAGTATGGTTCTGAAAGCTTCAGGAGGACATTAAACCTGTGACTTAATGACCATAGCACCCGAATGAAATATAATGTGCCCACGTTGTTGCCCTGAGTGTTCAGTCTCTGCCTAGAATTGGCATACTTTTCTCAAAAGGTTGACAAGAATCGAACTTATCTTATTTCCTTTCTTTTTGTCGCAGAGCAAAAGAGATCATTTGATGATAATGGAGCCGATAATAAAGGTAAGTACTGATGACACTGCTGCTTCTGGTGGTATGGAACTTTGCTTGAGTGAACACGAAACAGTTGTACACAAGATAGCGGGGTTGGACTTGATAAGAAATCATTGTTTCTTGGTCACTGAAGTGAAGTAAGGAAATGTCTTTTGCTACAAGTAGAGGCTGAGCTTGATAAAATACAGTAAATGTATGAATACATCAAGTCTATCCTCAACTTGGAGCCAGTGTTTCCTGGTCACTGAATTGAATTCAAGAAAGGTCTAATGCTGCAAGTAGAGGCTGAGCTTGATAAAATACAGTAAATGTATGAATACATCAAGTCTATCCTCAGCTTGGAACCATTGTTTCCTGGTCATTGACGTGAATTCAAGAAAGGTCTTTTGCTCTTTGGTGTTGATCTTATAAAAGACGTGTTGTTGCAGGGTATATCATTCGTGACGATTGGAAGGGGGATTCCAAGATATCTGATGCGGACAGGGCAGGTAACGAACGACATATACAACGGCAACTATAAACACTAACAATGACGTAAGACCCACATCCCGACTACGGCTCCCTGGGTTACCATGGTGATTATGTCAATCTCCGGGGTCTATTCCCCAGGGCCCGGTTGACATATCCAGTGGATAAGTCGATGCTGTTATATAATCAGTTTATCCACTGGATAAGATTTATCCGTCAGATAGCGCTATTCACCCTTCATACAACCGGGCCCAGCCCAATAGAGGTTTTACATCATCATCTGACGGCAGCCATGTTAGATGACAGGAACAAGCAATCGTTTTACATAAGAAAGATTTCAATTCCCATGATATGTAAAAAAATTGATATCTGACGTCATAGCCGCCATTTTGCTGATCTTTGACAAAATATTTGGTCTTGGTGTCTTTTGTAATGTTAATAGCAGCCACGTAATTTGTCTTTTTATTCTCATGAAGAGGGATGCATCGCAGGCCACCAATTGTGACCTAGACTTGACCACGCTATGATTTATTTACAGAATTAGAGAATCTATTCAGCGCCATCAATGCTCCTGAAGAAACAAAACCCAAGGTCCAAGAAACAAGAAGCATTAAAGATCACGACGTAAGAAAAAGAATAAGTCACGTGATTATATACAAATACCGATGTGACACATGACTAAAGACTAATCTGCACAGGCCTAACCTTGCTTAAGGGCAAATTATTTGCAAAAGTCAACTGTGTAATGTAAAGAATGTGCAAGTTGAACAATACCAATGTTTTTTAAATCCCACAGACTTTTTACGGTATTTGTGAATACCGGACTTATAAACGAGGCTAAGTCTGTGCAAATGAGTCTGTGGTTTTCAAAGAGACCGGTATGCATCGAATGCGAAAGAGGAACTATTAGAACTAACATTCATAAAACGCCATTCTCTTACAAGTTGACGATGCAATGATGCTAATAATCTTTTCCAGCTGAGTTGACCTTCGGAACTAACTCAAGCTCAACCAATTAGAATTGAGAATTCGGCCTGTTATTTTTATTAGCATTTCCCATTATTCTGCGTGCCACTCACTGACAAAACAATGAAAAAAATAACGGTACAGAAGAAACAAAACTTTTATTCCTTCATACAAAAGTGTTATGTAAAAGCAAGAAATTGCTCTATAAAACGTGTCGTTTCTGCTCAGCCATTTTCTATGTCCATATATGGAAACTACTTACCATATTTGGAGTTTAAGGTACGTTTGTATCACAAAAAATACCATTTTTTTGAGGTAAATTTTATCCAAACTTACAGAAATTCGAGTGAAAACACATTTCTACGTCGGCCAATTTGTTTTTTGTCCAAGAAAAGACTGGAGAAGAGACACAGGGTGACCGTTGTTTGATAGGCTGTTTACCACAGGAAGCCCGCGAAAGCGACACTGATTGTTTGATATGGACCAAAAAAAGTTGAATAGTTAATAATTCCTTTCGGGGGAAACGAGCAACTCAGCTGGTTCATAGAGGGTTAGTATATCTCGTATCAATATTGGGTTCATGCTGTGTCTGTAAAGTCGAAAGAAGAACTCTAGAACTCTGAATCCAATTATTTATTTAGCCAACAACATGGCGGAGAGCTACACGAGGTTCAATCTCTAACATACTACTGCGCATGCGCTCAGGTTACATGATGATTAATATTCATAAGACATAACAGTTCATTTCCGCCATTTTGATGCACTTTTACTCGGACAAACACTACTACCGACTACTGCAACTCACCTGGCTGATATGTTTATTTTTACGGAGGGAGAAAAGCCAGAGAACCTGGCGAAAAGCCCTCGAAGAACAGGAGAGAACCAACAATCACTGACTTTACTCACATACGACTCAGAGCTTGAGCAATAAATCTTAATATCTTTATCTTTAGAAGTAGCAATATGCTATAAATTGTTTCAAAAATTTCTTAAAATCAATGAAAGCCTTTTTGATTTATTTTCATAATTAGGAAAAGATGTACGACTTCGTCCAATGGCTGGTTAGCCAATCAGTGAGTATTTGAACTCTTTATTTTATGTCGTCTTGTTAAAGTAGTGTGGATCCACGGGGTGTAGCCGATGACAGTGTGATGACGAAATTTATCGTCAATAAAAGAACAGACATATAAAATACATACTAATGTCTATTTGTTTTTTAAAATAATAAAAACGATTGAAAACTTCTCATTTTTATTGATCGAATCAAAAAACGGAAAGAGTGCGCGCTCGTTGGTGTCGGCTTTATCTGTCTGTCCTCTTATTGATGATAAGAAACAACCAATCATCGCGCGAGAAATTTGTAAGTTATTCTTTGTAAAAATATGTATCGCAAACATTGATAGGAGCTTCTCTTCTTTTTAAAGCCATCTAAGTTCACCAAATCTCTTTCGCGCATCGTGGACTTGGAAACTTCGCTCTCCAACATGATCTATAACAGTAAGTAAAAAAACACGGGATTGCATTCATGAGTCATGTACCTTTAAACAATCAGAAACAACAACAATTTACCATTTACTGCGATTCCCAGTCACACGCGACCAACTAGACCTTCATCACAAACAAAAAATTGAGTTTGGGTGGACGTCAATCAAAAGGGTTCCTATCGTTTTTATTGGTTTCTACACCAGGGCTGGCGTTAATACTCACGTGCGCACGTGCAAAAACCGTTGCTCTTATCTCATGCTGAGAATTTCTCACTCTGGATATATTTTCTCAAAAATTTCACAGGATTCCGGCTCCGAATCTCAATGGCTTGACTGCAAAGTTATCGGTATTGACTATGATTTAATCTTCTTTAAGATCAGATAAGTCAATACCTTTAGCTTTGCGTTTGAAATTCGGAGTCGGAATCCTTAGACATGTTAAGAAACCCTTTTGATTGACGTCCACCAAAACTCAATTTTTCGTTTGTGATTTTGGTTTCAGTTGGTCACGTGTGAGTGGGGATTGCAGTAAAAAATCCATTAAGGGTCCAACCAATAATTGGAAAAAAAAGAGAAATAATGACATTATAGAGGCTGTAGGAAAAGTCCTAAAAAGTAAAAGGTTCTTAGTTTAATAGTCAGGGGAGCCAGGCTCTCCGCTCGAACGTGAGGGCTTGGAGAAAGGTCCACTTAAGGAAATGAATCGGGGGCGGGGGGACTGGGGGAGAGAAAATGAAAAGGGCATAAAATGGAAAAAGAATGGGATAAAGACGAAGAGAATCAAGCTTAACTAATCAAGAAATCTATTCTCATAACACATAATTATTCTATCTATATTAATTCATATTAATGATTTCTAATGGATAATTCTATTAACTTTAACATTAGGTGATTTCGTGAACAAGCTCAAAGGTTAGCATTTTTCACGAAATTTTGTGATTTGTTTTGTATTCTATAAAGATGCAGTGAGAGAATGATAATATTGTCATTAAGCTATGAACCAGATCTGTTTAAAAGTTGCACTAAAAAGTAAAGACAAAGATAAGGAGCGTGAAGGGAGGATAAGAAAGTAGGAAAGGATGAGAAAATAATATAAATAAATAAAACGAAAAAGGGAAGAGGAGAGAATAGAAAAGAAAAGAAAAGAAAGCAGAGCAGAGCAGAGCAGAGCAGAGCAGAGCAGAGCAGAGCAGAGCAGAGCAGAGCAGAGCAGAGCAGAGCAGAGCAGAGGAAAGAAATGGAAAGGAAAGGAAAGAAATAAAAAAAAAAAAAAAAAGAAAAAGAAAGAAAAGTAAAGTAAAGTAAAAGGAATTGAAAGAGAAGGGAAGGATGGAAAGTAAAAAGAACTGTTTTCTTTTTCATTAAAATGAATCTAATGCTAACCATACTTATTACTAATTAACTAATATTATCTAAATATTTTCTCTTTAAACATAAAGCTCAGAAAGCTGCAATGTTATCAGGTGAGATGTCGGCTTTAAAAAAATCAAATTTTTCTTGTTCAACCCAAGTTTGTAGTCATGACGTCACACACAACAACCAATCAGCGAGCGAGGGCGCCATATTTAGCCTAATTAGCAATGGACGTTTATCACACGGCACCCATGTTTATTCTAATGAGAATAAAATCCTTGTTTCACCCGCATAATTTATTCTCAAGTACTTGCATGCTAGGCTACACGTAGTGGAATCTATTGTTCAATATCCCGCGGTTTGTATGATGACGTCATTTTACTACGACTGAAAATTTGCTTCGCGAATTTTCTTTCTTATTCAAATTTGTATTTCCTCATGAGAATAGTAAGACAATTGGTGCTAATTAACTGAACAAAAGAAAGTGTGCAAGGGAGTCTGGTAGTGGTAGTAAATGACGTTATGATGCAATTGACCTATTACAAACATGGCCGCCACGTAAAAAACCCACAAAAGGAGTCCCTTAGTAATTCGAGTAATCACTCTTGTAGTTATTTTATAATTTTTAAGCGAGAATTCTTTTGGTATTCAAGCAGTGAGCGCCAAAAACTATTTTCTTGAAGAGAGGCTGTTGTACAAGGTTAAAATCTTGTTACTCAGAAACTTTTACTTGTTTGGAAGTGGAGATGACCGATGAAAGTGGAATCAAAGTGTTAACCCAAAGCAAACATTTTATTCGAAAATGAGGTTTAAGCCTTCATTTGCTTATTTCCCATATATTTTCTATAAAAAAGCCTGACAATGCAACATTTTAAAACCAATGCAACAAAACATCTTTGTACAATTGAAAATACCGCTTCAAACAGGCATTTTATCATAGTACATCAGTTTCTAGCTGTTTAAAAGACGTTTTGAGTGTTAGCCCAAAACAAAAATTGGGATCAAAACTCATATGAAAGTCTAGTTTTTGGCGCTTTTTGCCATTATTTCTCATTATTGAAAAACATTTCCTCTTAATTGACAGATAGCGTTTCTCACAACTCTACTGCCAAGAATAAGTCGTCTGAAACCAAGGAACTGGACATGCCATTAGACGATAAGGCAGCTAAGGAAAAGTTCTGCAAAACAAGGTGCTACGACATCAACGTAGCCGGTATCAACTGCCGTATCATCTGCCATCCACCCCATATCGATACTACCGGGGGTTTACAAATGATGCACCAAATGCCGTATCAACCCTGCACCAATCCACAGTGTGGTATGGGAGCTGGGCAAACGCCTTGTAGCCCACCTGGATGCTATCCCGGAGGATATGGTCAAACTGCCGGGTACCCCGGTATGGCCGGGTATCCAGCCCCATATGGCGGGGTCGTCCCACCTCAGACTGTCTACAAGCCACACCCAGCGACGATGCACGCTCATGGTAGCCATCATAGTCATGGGAAACCTAAACTCAAGAAGCTCAAAAAGGGCAAAGCTGCCAAGGGTAAAAAGAAGAAGGGAGGCAAGAATGTCCACGATAAACACCCGGGTAAGTTACTCGGGCTTCCTGTAGAAAGTCCAAGATAAAAAAATTTTTCCCCTCTGTATCCATCACAAATCAACCGTTTTCGAATTAGTCAAAAACCGCTGTGTTCCTTGACCACACACTCATTTATACAGGGTTAGCCCCATTTCAGTGCTAAAGCAAAGAGTGCACAAATTTAATAATACGAACTCTTTGAAATTCCACGGACCTTTACTGGGATGTAATTCCATAAGAAATCAAGGTTAACCCTGTACGGCGAAAAATTCAATCTCGTACCCAGAACCTACGTTTCTTGTGGCTTGCGGCGAAGAACGAGGGATCTGGATCGGAATAATCCATTTTTTGGCGCATGCGCAATTTTCCGAAGTGAAAATTAGAAATCGGGAAGATATTTTTTTAATGTCTTGACAAATCATTAAAAGCGTGCGCTCTTATAACGGAAGTCCAATAAAGCCTGGTCTGAAAAAATGGGGAGAGCCCCTTGTTCTTCTCCGCTTGCCAGAAGAAACGCAGGCTCTGGGTACGAGATTGCAGAGAATTCTAAACTGGAGTATCGACAATTGGTATCAAGGGAGCATGCGCTTTGCGACTGAGTACACCATAACTGAGGCTCACAACATTCACGAATCCTAGATACATGAACATATCCATGATACATGAACAGTAGCTTATTGTTTAAAATGGTGTCTTGATTGAGCCCGTAAAAAATGCGTAGTCGTACATTTACCATATTTACCTTACCCAGCAAATGGACGGTATTTGAAATTGAGGGAGTGAAATAAATATGATTTATTTAGGTACAGTGATGTATCAACATCACGTGCCTACTACTTTCTAGAAAATAAGACAAACCTCTTTTTTAGCTTACACCTTTTATTAAGCTTACCACTGTATAGTCAACTCACGCCTTGCGGACACCCCGATGTTACGCGGACAACTCGCTATTACGGACTGGAGAAAAATCCCCGGCAAATATATTCACAAAGAAATGAGCGTCGGTACTTAATTCTCGCTATTGCGGACGCTAGCTATTTAATAGGGACACCAAGTGACGGTCCCGAGGGTGTCCGCTGTAACGAGAGTTGACTGTAAATCGATTGGGAAAAAGGAAGGGGGGTTGATGTCCCTCTACAGTTATTCCTGTTTCCTGCGTACGTTGATTTATTGTTGTGTTTTTTCCCCAGCACTTTCCAAACAGCACGATGATTCGTCGAATTCTACAGATTCTTCGTCGTCTGAGTCTACAGCAGCAGAAACACCGGACATACCATCAACTGAAGAAATAGACTCAGAATACGAATACGAGGGACCTGGTGCCGAGAACGAAGTCGATTATGAGCATCCTCACTGGATTCATCACCAGTCGTCATTTAAAGAAGGAATAGCTGGTAAGTGGTTTGCACTAGCGCGGTGAAAAAGTTTGCTTTCGACCCCAAAATTTAATTCAGTCATGCGGGATTCCTGTGGATTTGGCGGGGAAAAGGTACATTGACCCCTCTCTATATAGAGTCTTTGCACCATCACGTGATGGCAGCCATGACAGGGGCACAACAATAGAGTATTTTCCCCCTGGGAAACTGAATCCTTTCTAGTGTAAATCAGATTAGACCAGATTCAATTGTACCTGCCCCCAGTCATGGCTACCATCAAGTGATGGTGCAAAGCCTCTGTAATCAAGACCTCGCTAGACCCCTTGTTGTTTGTATAGGTTTAGTTAAAAATAGACCACTTTACCTTCGGCGTATATATATATTTTTAAGTTTATACCGCTTGTCATTCCCTAGAGCATCGTTTCTTTGTTTAACGGTTGCAAATGAGAAGGTACATGAATATCGATACAACTCAAAGTGAACGTATTCTCAAGGGAACGACACATGGCTTAAGATGGGAAAACATTGCGCTCAAATCGATTAAATAAGTCTATTATCTTTGATCTTAGGAACTGGTGGAGAAGAAGGGCTGGGAGGTGGTGGAGGAGGCGGAGGAGGAGGCGGAGGAGGAGGAGGTGGAGGTAATGTCGGACCTGGAGTTAACGTCAAATCTGGCAAAGGCAAACCTGCGTATGGTCCAGTGACACTGAATACCCTTGGTGCAACAGTACACATAACCCCAATGAGTTTCAGCTCCCCTGGAGGTCCCGTTATGAATCCCGCAGGGATCGGCATTGGGCCCCCTCAGCCTAACATGGCAATGGCACCACTCTTACCTCAAGTACCCCATTCTGGGTACCCTCAACAATCTGGGTACGCATTGCAACCTATCTATCCGCCAAAGCAAGATGAACCAAAGGACAAGGAGAAGGATATGGCTAAGGCCACTGGCCGCTCATTTAAACCAATGCCTAGCGACTGCTCGGATTATGCTACAGAGAGATGCCGAGTTTTCCTCGACTGGCCAACAGGTGAGGCTCAAAGAAACACACCCATATTAATCGACAACTAACGATCTTCTAAATCGTCTTGATTCAAAAAGGACCCAAGATTAAATAGATTACAAGGATTTGTTTGGAAACGTTTTCAAGACACTAAACTTTTGAAATAAAAATACTCCTCTTTTTCTTAGTGTCTGTTTCAGCCCCTGTTCGCGTTTTAAAGTGGTAAGGTCAGCTGACTTGATAGTACAAATGGTATATTGCGCGCGCAGGTTTAAGTATTATATTTTGTATCCTCATTTTTTATCATTCATAGACGAGAACAACGAAATCAAGGCTTCTCTGAGATTCAAGCAAAACTGGCACCCAGACTACCGCAACAAGAACTCAGCCAAGTACAAGATTTTTAAAGCTGAGATCGAGAAAGCAGTAAGTATTCTGATTGGCTAGGCTACCAGTGGTCTATTCTTAAAGTCCATTTGCTTCTGTCAAGGGGTATTCTAGATATACCTCTTTACCTTAGGCGTAATGTCTTCCATTTCAGACCATGTGTCATTCTCTTCAGTATAAGGTTCTTTGTTTGAGTTATTAAGTATTAATTAATTATTAATTAGTGCGCAAATATCAATTAAAAGAAATTTAGACTGCCGTCAATCAAATACGTTTACGTCATTTACACGCGTTTGGGTCGGGCCGGATAGGCCTGGTGAGTGTGGCTCGTAAACAATCGACAAGTTTTGGCGCCTTTTGAATCACACACGCGTGCAAATGCTGTCAACGTGTTTGCTTTACGGCAGTCTATTGCATAATGCACGTCGCGATATTTGTCTAGGGTGGCCGCGTAGCAATTCAAATGGCGGTAATCAGAGAAATTATAATAAGAAATGTGATAGCCTGAAGTGCAGACGCTAAAACCAAACAAAAATGGCGGCCATTATATCACATGCACCCCATGGCACTAACACATGTCTGTAACTTTCTTCAAGCTTTATGATGCTTACACACAAGATCCTAACTTCTCCAAGGCAACAGTCACAAGCTTCAGGTTAGTCATCTGACAGAAATATTCCTCGCCAGCGTAACATGGTCTCGAACGTGCTTCTCGCGCCAGCTTTTTGTCATGGGCGGATCCAGAACCAAAACTGAAGAATTAGATGCTTTTTTTATTGTTTTCCGTTGTGTTGACGGAAGAAACTCAATTAGCCCCCTCCCCCCTTGCCCCCCCCCCCCCCTCCTTAACTCAAATAGATACTCCTAACATTTTGGCTGGATCCGCCCTTGTTTATGCTCGCATTTCGGAATTTAGAACCTTTACGCACGTGTTGCTCACCACTCTGCTCACCACTCTCCAAACGGATCAGATCGCTGGTTCAAGTCCTACGGACGTCATTTCAATAGAGTTTGTTTGATCTGTTGTCCTCTACGTTGGCACGACGGTTTTCTCCGGTTTCTCCATTTTTCCTCCCTCCCCAAAGATCAATATTAATGCGTTGAGATTCGTTTGCATAAAACAATAAATGTAGTGGTAGTGAGTGTGGAATGAGGAGTGTGTCGTATACTCGAAATCAGCTTCTCACAAGGTGATCTCTGGAAATGCGGGCAAAGGATTGTTGTAGTTGATCAGGCGGTCCTACTCCCGTTGTTTATCAGCGAACAAAGAGCTATCATTTCACGATAAATTCAAAAGAAAAAAGAAAAAAAGAAAAGAAAAGAAAAGAAAAAGAAAATAACAATGCACCATTTGACCCATAGGTATTCGTTATTTAAAGTGCCTATCACCCTTCTGACGATATTCTCAGTATTGATTCTACATGGGGTAAGATGTTGAATAACCCGAAAAAATTACATAGTTTGAGTGCGGCATCTTGAAATTATGAAGGTTTTTTCATGTCATATGCTAATGCTGTGACGTATGAGGAGGCATTTATGGTTATTTGTTGTTCCTCGTAATTCGAAACACCGGCTTCTATGGGAAAACTAACTTGCAATCATTTCTATAAGAGTAATGGGGAACACAATGACGTATTTCAAATTTAATTTATCTGTACCAGTAGTGTTTTGTATATTAAATGATTACTCCTCATACGTCACAGCATTAGCATACGGCGTGGAAAAACCTTTATAATTTCAAGAAGCTGCACTCAAACTATGTAATTTTTTCGGGTTATTCAACATCTTACCCCATGTAGAATCAATACTGAGAATATTGTCAGAAGGGTGATAGGCACTTTAAGAATAGGTAGAATTTTAAATATATTGCTAGTCTATAACGTAGGTGGGGAAGGAAGCAGAAATTCAGAGCAATTTTTTCAGACTTCGGTCGCCATGTTTTTTCCGATGGACTTCCTGATCAGATATCGTCCTGCGCGATGATTGGCTGGTTTTTGATGGGCTGTCAAAACGAGATCACCTGGCACGAGGGGGACTCGGCAACGCATAAAAATAAAAATTTAAAACATTTATATGAATTTGTGTCTGAAAATAACTTTTTTTTTTTTAGCGAAGAGGATATGAAAACAGCAGCAAATTTCAAGCTGCAGTTCATCCAGGCTGAGAATGGCGCCCTCAGATATCTATCTCGTGCCATTTCCAACAACTATCTTCAGGCCATGCCAGTCTTCAGTTCTACCTTGTTAAGAAATGGTAAGTAAACCGTCGAGATTCTTTTTACGGTTCAGACTCTCTAACTGAAGCCACTTTTACACTATTAACCAATCATAATAAATGTTGACGGAAGACTAGAGCCAATCAGGAGTAAGGAGAATCAGTGGCATATTGACCTCAGCCAATCATATTGTTGGAACCACTTTTCTAACGTTTACCAATCTCAATCATTAGTAAAAATACACAGGTGATTATTGAAAATCTCGCGCGCTGATTGGTCGAGAAACTCACACTATCACACGATAATCATCTCGAGCGATAATCCAAAATGGCGGCCAGCCGCTCTGTTGCTGTTACCGGAAAATATGTGTCTTTATCTTCTTTTTTTTCTTTTTTTAAAAGAATCCCCTGTGTATTTACACTAAAACAATCATTTGCCTCAGCCTCAGTGAATATTGGGGAATATTTACCGAGACGCGAGTCCCGATATCCACTTCGCCTTGGGCGAATAATTGTCAAATGTTTACGGAAAGATAATTCAACAAATAGAACCGATCAGGAGTGATGAAAATCAGTATCATATTAAACTCAGCCAATCACATTGTTTCATTCCCACTTGAGCTGCTCGTCGGTTCTCTCCTGCGCTCCGAGTGTTTTACTTTGGGTTCTCAGATTCTCCTCTCTAAGTAAAAATCAAATCAAATACAAACATCTGGTTTGGGCCGGACCGTCTTATCAAATGTAAAATAAAGACATTGTGAAAATACTATACAGAACCGCAAGCAATATACTTTTTTTATTGCATATAGGGATGAAACATTTCCGTCGTCAGTTCGTCCCAAGGCAAAAAGAACTGGACAAGTTACCTTCAAAGGAGCCAAAGAAACAAGAGAAAACTGTTAAGAAACACAAAAGCAGTGGACTTTTGGATTCTGAATCGGAATGTAAGTGTTGCTATATATTATACATGATGTCCTCATGCTTGCCTGCTTGCCTGCTTGCATACACCTATTTCAATAAATGTTGTCATCGTCAAAGGCGATAGGCGCCAGGCCATTCCGACATGGAAATGGTTTCGTTGAATACAAACACCATTGAATCAGTCTCAACACTAAGGTCCATGTTCTTGACGAGAACAAGAAGCAGAAACACAAGTCATTTCAGCTATTCTTGGATCTTGGAATGACCTATCTCCTATCGCTTTTCGCCTATTACCTTTTTTTGAAATACTCAGCACCATTAAGGCATGGCTCTTTTGAGGAAGTGATGGAAAATCAGTTATTTATTCATATCTTTGACAGTTTACTATGAATCTTTCCCAAATTTGGCTCGTAGTAGTAATTCTTCAAGGCAAGCAATTACCGCATATCTGTTACCATGGAAACCAGGTCACGTGACCACAAGGCCGCCATCTTGGATTTTTTAAACAAATCGTTTGTAGTCGTATTGAAACTACTTCAAAAGTCCTGAAAATCCATATTCCTTTTTATATTTGCAATACCTATATGGATCTAATTGGATATCTTGGAAATTATATTAAGTTTAATTTTTAGAATATTTTTAATTTTTTGGAAAATACAGAAAATATTCTAAAAATTAAATTTAATATAATTTCCAAGATATCCGACTACAAACGATTTGTTTAAAAATCCAAGATGGCGGCCTTGTGGTCACGTGACTTAGTTTCCATGGTAACCAAGGCTCTAAGGTTCCTTCTTTTTACAAAAGACATTAACTTGCCAAGTTTGGGGAAGATTCGTAGAAAACTGGCTATGATATAGCCAAACAGATTTTCATCTGAGAGCCATGCCTTAATGATGCTGAGTAGGCATATATGTTTTTGAGCTTAAACAAGGGTCTTGTTCGACTTTGTGCATCTAAAAATTCATATTTAATCACGTTGGTAACTTTTTATTTCATTTCCATAGCTTACCAAGGCTGCTTTAGAGACAAAAAGCCAGAACGCGATCTCCCTGTCAGATTCTCCAAGTTCGCCATGACACCTGAGTGGTGCGTTGGTCGATGCAAGTTAGCCGGGTACAAGTTTGCAGGTCTTCAGTATGCCTATCTTTGCTTCTGCGGGAACAAGTACGGTAAATACGGCATGGTCGATGACAGCGAATGCAGCAGCAAATGTTACGGCGATAAATCAAGATTCTGCGGTTCTTTCTGGCATAGCTCTGTGTATTCCATTGGTAAGATACTTCCCATACCATAGAAAATACAGCACATGAAAGCCGATCTTGCTCTTCAGCTTGGGGGTAATGTTTTTCCATTTCAGACCACGTATCATTCTCATGGAAAAAAAAGCTTATTCGTTTGAATTGTATCCATATTCATGAGTCTTCTCATGCGCAATCGTTAAACAAAGAAATAATACTCTAGGAAATGACAAGTGGTATTAACACGCAAGCCATATATTTTATATTTATTTCGTGACTAAAGCAAAATTTTTATCACAACCCTTGGTTGGCATTTGTTTTCTTGCAGATGGTCAAAAACATGACGTCGCCGAGTTCAAGAATAACAAGGACGACGATGAAGACGAAGAAGATGACGGATCTGCGAAGGAAGACCCAGAAAAGAAGATAACTGGTGAGTTACGTTACGTGCATGTGACGTCATAGCCGCCATTTTCGTGGACTTTGACAAAACATTTGGTCTTGGTGTCTTTTGTCTTGTTAACGAACATAGTAGACAAACATCGTTTGACATTTCATTCTCATGGGGAAGGAAATGCACGCTATCAATTTTAATTTTTTTAGAGGAAAGAAAGATGAAAACTAAGGTTTTCTAACATAAAGTGCAGGACGCGGTGGGCTTTCTGTGTAGGATAATCTTAGGGATAGTTTCTGTGACTTGAAATACATAGCTTTTGGTAAGAAATGGAATATTTCTAACATTTATTTTTCTTTTGTTTTTAATTTTCAGATGAAGGTCATGGTAAGTTGGTCTGTTTTTTTCTTCCTTTATTTAAATTATTTCTTTATTTTGTATATTCTCTCTGTCCCTCCTTTTTTCCCTTTTTCCTGCCTTCCGTACTTCCTTCCTTCCCTTCTTCCTCCATTTCCTACAACCTTCCTTCCTCCTTCCTTCCTCCTTCCTTCCTCCTTCCTTCCTCCTTCCTTCCTTCCTCCTTCCTTCCTCCTTCCTTCCCCCTTCCTTCCTCCTTCCTTCCTCCCTTCCTTTCCTACTACCTTACCTTCCTTCTCCTTCCTTCCTTCCTTCCTCCCTTCCTTCCTCGCTTCCTTCCTTCCTTCCTCCCTTCCTTTCTTCCTCCCTTCCTTCCTTCCTTCCTTCCTTCCTTCCTTTCTTCCTTCCTTCCTTCTTCCTTCCTTCCTTCTTCCTTCCTTCCTTCCTTCCCTGCCTTCCTTCCTTCCTTCTTTTCTACCAACTTTCCTTTGTCCTTTTCTATCTCCTTCCTTCCTGGAATCCAGGGTAAACTGCACCGAAAATAATTTCAAATCTGCTTTCTTTCAGTCGAAGTTGCAACTCATCTCATGAAAGGTAATCATAAATTAAAGGACACCCATCTCCATCCCCCACAAAATGCTCATGGTCCTTATGTATTACTGTTGTTTCTTATTCTTTTTTCACTGCGAATTATTTTTTCTGAGCTATTTTCTAAACGTATTTTCCCCCTCTTTTTTCAAGCTGCTGAAGCCGCCTTGAAAGGTAAGAGGAAAATAACACAATGCAAAAGAAAGAAATAAGAAAGAAAAGAAAGAAGGAAGGAATGAGAGAGAAAGAAAGGACTTTTTTGCTGCACGAGTTTTTATTAAAACTAAAAAAAACATGTTTATTTTTCTTATTACAGCTGCCAAGAAACTATTACCTCGTAAGTATTTATTTAACAGTTCCATCCATCCATTTATTCATTTCTCTATCCATCTATTCATTCATTCATCCATCTATTAATTCACCCATCCATCCATCTATTAATATTAATGAGGATCTTTATATATCATCCATCCTATCATCCATCCATCTATTTATTCATACATTAATTCATTTATTCATTCATCCATCTATTTATTCATTCATTCATTCATTTTTTTATTCATTCACCCATCCATTCATTTATACATTCATTCATCCATCTATCTATTTATTCGTTTGTTCATCTATCCATCCATCCATCCATCTATTCATTCATTCATTCTTCCATACATCTATTTATTCATTCATCCATCCATTTATTCATTAATCCACCCATTCATTCGTCTATCTTCCCATTTATTCAACATTCCACCCCAACTATCCATCCATTCCTTTATCCTTTAGTGTTAAGTCGTTTAGATGTTATAATGTTGTTTCAATCTCCAGAGGGAAAGAAAGAAAAACGCATGGCGGAAACAGAATTGGAGCAAGAGAAAGCTAAGGCCATCACAGCTTTAGGAGGTATGTTTCTTTCCCTTTTAACCAACCAACCAACCCACCGACCAACCAACCAATTAACCCACCAACCCACCCACCCACCAACCCACCCACCCGACCGACCGACCGACCGACCGACCGACCGACAGACCGACCGACCGACCGACCGACCGACCGACCCACCCACCCACCCACCAACCAACCAACCGACCAAACACCAAACCAACATAACACAAGCAATCACACACCGATCCATATACAAGTTAAAAACAAAGATACTTTAAATAAGATTTTCCTAATTTAAAATCAAATCAAATACATTTTTACAGCCTGTATACTCATAGTTGGAAAGTAAAAGGACAGACCAATGTTGAATGTTAATAAAGTATCGCTATTTAGATAACTTATTTTTCCTTAAACTTATACTAGCTGCACAAGACTTGATGGAATCCAACGAAAAAGAGTTACAGGTCAAGAAGCGCCAAGCTGATTTGAATGAAGGCCGCGATCTTCTGGTCTCTTATCTAGGCAACGTTGGTGGATATGACAGGCAGTATCGTGACGTAGAGAGTCAAGAAGAGGGGGCAGGTAAAACCAAACAACTTACGACTAATTTTATTTATTCAGCTTCGCCATAAACAACTACAAACATACAATAATGGAGACGAGTGAAAAACGTCTGCGTATGATCTGAATTCGTGTTCAAATTAGTCCAAACATATGTAAATTTGACTTTCAAACATGCCTAATAAATTGGACTTCACAAAAGGTCAAAACTTAGTGTCCATGCTTGAAACTTAAGGCTAATTCTTTCATATTGTGTTCGTTAATACAGTATCTTGGTCTGACAAAAGTATATTCTCGAACTTTTTTGTAAACTTTGAGAAAGCAAACATATATTTTCTCACTCAAACTCTTCAAAATTCTTTAAAAACGTGCTGAAATTCACGCATGAGAAAAGTTTTTCTTTAGTGTAGCAATAATGGATTATATAACAAAAATGGCTTACTTGCAGATTAAGTTAGATTAATCTAGGTTGTTAGGTTTTGCTAAGGGAGAAAAACAAGAAGACCAAGGTAGAGACCTAACAAACATTAGATACTGAGTCCAGGAATCAAACGATATACCCCCAGGGCGTGAGGCGAGTGGCATTTAACCCGTGAAATAAATATACTAGTCAACGTGTGATAGTCAAAAGACGCAAAAAAAAAAAGAAAAAAAAAAAAATGGAATTAGGATCTACTAAGTGTATTAGCTTCAGGCCAAACATCGAACTTCACATGAGCCGAACCTAATTGAAACAATGGATAACAAGGCGGTCTTCTTTGATGTTATTAGGTTCGACTTATGTGAAATTCGACGTTTGCCATAAACTAGCCTTAGTCTTATATCTATTTCACGGGTTTAAAAACTTCACTCTACCACTACACCTTCCTTGATTCCCATCATTAGCGATATAGAGCGTATAAACTATAAAAGAATAAGATTACAGTGCGAATCGAAAAACCTTGGGCACCTAGAAATATTTCACAAATGCTTAATCAGCCAATCAGAAGCGTTATTGTTATTATCCACGGTTTTTTGATTCGCACTGTGACGAATTCATTTGTCTCTTGAAGAAAATGAGCGCAAGTTCGAATACCGTCGAATGGTGATCGATGAGTCAGGAGATGGAGAATTCGTCGAGAAGGACGACAGCAAAACCAAAAAACGCCGCAAGCGAACAACCTCTACTATTGCTGGCGAGTCCAATGAAGCTAAGAAGAGAAGACGAAGGTAAAAAAACTATTACAATGCTCCTCAATAGCACGCGCCGAATCCTCGTCGCGGCGAAGTAGATTTTTGGGGGGCCTCTTTTGCGTCTTGTCGCACTGGCATGCGCAATTCGTACAATTTCGTTTGCGCTATTGAAAAGCGTTAGATTAAAGTTAGGGCTGGAGGAGAAATTGGGGGCCCTCAAATTTTTTTTAGTGGTACGTGCGGGGCTTTGAATGGTCAAAAGGAGGATTGGGAGAATTTTTTAAAAGATTGAAGGGGGTACCCGAAAAATATGAATGCTATTAGGTTGCTATTATTTCTTGCATCAAATACATTTTCTCTTCCAATCCCCCGCTCCCCCTCTGACTTAAATAATGACTGGTCCCTTAGAAAGAGTAATTTTTGGTATGGTGTAGGTCCGTGCTTGAAGAGGAACCCACGGGTAAAAAGATTGAGAAGAAACACAAATCACCTGTACCCGAGACTAAGTATCTTGAAGACACAAAACAAAAGGTGGTAACCGTACCGGAACCAAAGGTTGAGACAAAAACCGCTGACCAGACAAAGGTTGAGACAAAAACCGCTGACCAGCCAAAGGTTGAGGCAAAAACTGCTGTCAAGCAAGAGAAAAAGCCTGTGGTAGCCGATGTGCCAAAGACAACCCAAAAGGAAGAAAGTGTGGAGGAAAAGAAAGAAAACGACAAGAGTAACAAAGGTATGAAGGCGTTCCCGGTTAGGAATTTGGGCTGAGGAAGGCAAGATAATTACATAGAAGTGATAATGGACAACGATGGTTAAAATTAGCTTTCATTTACGGGAAGCATGATTCCATATCAATGATATAACCTACTAAGCCTCAAACGTTAGGGACCTAATGCTGCAAGACGGCAACGCGGGCGACAAAGTCGGCGAAATTGAGGCGCTTCACCCTTCTATTGTATTATTATTTGTGCCAAATATCTAATTTTGTCTCACAATGGCTGCCCCGAATCTATTTAATATCAGAACAATATTTTTTCTTGAAAAAGTACGAAAGAGCAGATCCGTTGACGAAGAAGAAGAAGGAGTGCAGTTGATAAGAACAAGACGTGAACTGACTGAAAAACCTGTGGAGGAGGAAAAGCAGAAAGAGAAAAGGACAAATAGGAAGAGAGATATCGAACAGGAGAAAGAAAAGACCAAGAAAGACAAGGTAGGCAAACTTTATTTTCAATTTAGTGTAACCTGAAACAACCTCGACTGGGCTGCAGCACAACACTCAAAACTTATGACTCAGTAGGACGAAGATATTTGGACAAGCTAAACGTTGGCGCGAATAACATACGAAATATACTCATACACAGAGCTGGTCACTTACACTAGTTTATGGTACTAGTATTATTTTTTTTACAAATTGTCACAGCCTCCATGTTGGATGAATGTAACAAAAGATTGGTCATTAGTCTCTTTTGTTATATCGTCCAACATGGCCACCGTGTCTTTTGTTATTTAATTCTCTTGGAAATGGTTGAAAACCATCAATATACGTTCAACTCTCGTTACATCGGACACACTCGGGACCGTCACAGCACTAGCGACAGTAATTTACGTTCATTTCTTTGTCAGTATTTTTCGTCGAGGATTTTGCTTCTGTCGAATATCTAATAGCGAGCTGTCAGTAAGATTGTGGTGTCCCCAAGGCGAGAGCTGACTATAATTTATTTTTTTTTAAAACCAAGTAACAAAAAAAATTAATCAAGAATAAATTAAAAATTACATTTTTTGAATGCCTGGTTTTTTTTTTTATAATCTTTTCTCTGATTTCAAAATTTTTGATTTTTATGATTGTTACTTGCAGCGTGATATCTGGTTGGATGATTCTAAAGTCGATAAAATGAAGAATCATATTAACCAAGGTGAGTTGAAGCAGAAAAAAGTCTTCTGATGCAAGAAAAATGTCTATCTGTTGTGTGTGAAGTTGTGGACATAATGTAACATTTTCCAGTTTGTACAATACCGCTGCGTTCCTTGGTCGCAAACTCAATAAACCTTTTCATAGTTTAAGAATCGATTCCACTGCGCATGCGATTTTATCCCGAATTTCTCACCTTCTTTTGTTTAATTAAGAACAAAAGAAGGTTTAGACAAAGGAAGGTAGAAATTCGGGATAAAATCGCATGCGCAGTGGAATCGATTCTTAAACTGTGAAAAGGCTTATTACTCAGGGTCAGCCTCGTATCAGTGTTTAAATATTCACAAATACCAACGGTAAAGTTAAGAGTGCACAACTTCAACAATACAAACACTTTGAAATTTGACGGACCTTGACTGGAACACGTGAATATTCTACGCGAAATCAAGGCTGAGCCTGATCTAGAGTGAATCTGTAATCAAGGAGCAAAGCGGTAATTAACGAATTCAAAAAATACGTCTATAAAACCCCTTGCATGTGACGTCAAAGCAGCTAAATTTGGAGAACGAATTTCAGTCTCTTGAGAATCAGAAACCTATTGTTATTGCCTCCAAACTCAGCTGCATTCCGACGTACTGCAAGGGGACTAATATAGTTAAGGTCGCACGGTGTAACTCGCAAAGATGGCTACGTCCGCACAGATTGTGTCAGCATCGTGCCCTATTAAGAATATTTCTCGACCAATCAGAGCGCGCGTAGCGAGGTGACTATATAATGCAGTCCTAACAAGGCTATCTTATTGTGTTAGGTATCAAGTCTTCCATGGCAATCATCCTGGATATCTTCAAAGAAAAGAAGACAATAGAGGCCTTCAGACAAGCAATTCTAAAGTTGAAGGAAGATGTTGCGGGGTTGCTCTCTGTTCCCGAGTACCAAAAGTCTGAAGTCAAGGCTAAAATCAGGGAAATTATCGACAAAAATCTACCTAAAGAAGCTAGTGGTAAGATATATAAAAAAAATTAAAGAAAACTAATTCTACCACGACATCTTATCTTATTCAAATTGCACCGTTCAAAAACACTGAACGGCGATTTTTCGTGCAACGCTGAAAAAAGTTAGGCCTAGGGCAAACGCCGAACTTTCCATGCACCGAACTTAATTACATCAAAGAATGCCGCCTCATTATCACCTGATATCCATTGTTTTTAATGAGTTCGGTGCATGGAAAGTTCGACGTTTGCCTTAGGCCTTAGCCATTTTAATCTGCAATGAATTGAAATCAGCTCAAAACATGGCAAACTTTTGCGAATGTAAAATGCTTGTTCCTTTATTCCCTTTGGCATTTTTAAAACCTAATAAAATTTATGGGAAAAAGCATTGCACGAAAAATCGTTGTTGCAAATCGTCTCGTGTAAAATCAGCTTTATGGGACATATTTCCAAGATGGCTTCTGTAATAGTCCAACAATGCATTGCAATGTCAACTCGACCCAGTCTTTCCTCAATCTCGGAATGGCTAATATTTACGACATACAACAATCAAACTCACATGCACAGTTTTACGGACGGAGGAAAACCCGGGGGAAACCCCTTTACTTTGGTATTTGTAAATATTCTGTCGTTAAAATGGCTAGCCATTAGTAAATGACTATCATTAGTTATGGGGAACATAAAAGAACCTGTTGAATTATTCGTGTAAGAGGGGATTGTCTCCCGGTTCAACAGCCTATCCCAATGTGGAGGCATAACACTAACATACTAATAAATCACTCATGATTGTAAGCTGCACGGCTGCTAATAGCGCGTTTAATATGCAGCCCGTAAAAGTCCTCCACTGCAATGTAAAACGCATTGAGACAATGTGATAATGGGCCATATAAGAACCTCATTGTTATTATTATTATTATTAAATGAGTCAGTAATCAAGAAGGGCAGCGGCATTGCACGAATTGGGAAAAAAGTCTTCTAATAGCCCTTATGCTGCTTAGTCAGTACCTATAAAGTACTAATCGAGTGTAAAACAAGGATAATATTCCCCTTCACAGTTTCCTTCGCCACCTTGAAAGGTAGCCGTACCTCTGCATTGGGGCGAGACGAACGGTGAGCTTGCAATGATAGACCTTTTTTAACACCTTGGACAATTATTCGCGTGTCTCTATCATTGCAAGCCCACCATTCGTCTCGCCCCAATGCAGAGGTACGGCTACCTTTCAAGATGGCGCAGGAACTGTTAAGGGAACTATTATAAACTGTATTTACTTATTTATTTTAAAGCAACTACTAAAACCGCCATTTTTCATCTAGCATTCATCAAGAAGCTTCGACATAAGATCGGGGATTACGGTGCCACACACGTAGTCGTTGCTCCCCAGGCCTCCGAGGCCGAGAAGGCCATCCTCGACCTTCCTGTCCTCAAAGAAGACGCCAAGAAAGCCAAGAAACATATTAGAAAACGAAGCGCTGAGCTAAGCGAAGAGATCAAGAAAGCAGCTTTTGACAGTCTGCCGAGTATCTTAAAAGAACACTTTAAAAGAAATACCAATGAGAAGTCCGCTGACAAAGAGAAACGCAGCCTCAACTCGCATTAATAAAATGCTAAGGGATTTTAGATGTTATAGTACGAGTACTTTAATATATAAGTACGATAGGGTGAATTGGATTCGATGCATGATTTTTTTTTTGAGATCTATAAAACGTTCCGTGGCTATTGGTTACGGTTACCACGGATTCGACTAACTCGTATACTGTTGCTATGGATACTAGGGATCAATATAGCATCTTTGAAGATAAGTTGAGTTTAGCTTATAAAAATCGATTTTTTTCTATAAAGGTTTGAAGGGGAGTGATCCCTATCCAAAAGCTAAGCTCTCTCATCTGTGTTGTTATTAGCAATTCCAAGTTTGATGGAAAAGACTGGGTCGAGTTTACATTGCAGTGCATTGTGGGGCTGTTTTAGGGGACATATTTCCAAGATGTCGTCTAGTTTCGTCCCCTAAAGCAGTCCCACAATGCACTGCAATGCAAACTCGACCCAGTCTTTTCCCTCCGCCTCGGAAGTGCTAATAGACCATTGTCACGTGGAAGCCATGTTAATTCGAGGCTACAAGAGGAAAATTCTTTTGATCCAGGCAACATGGCTGCCTTGTGAAAACGGTCCACACTATGACTGCTTGTTCAATTTGAATGAGATCTCTTGGATCTGTGACGTGTACGATGAAGTATCGAATCAACACTTTCAAAGCTACCAGGGTGAATCCTATTATAAATAGTAATAACTATTAATAACTATTAATACAAGAGCTGCCGTTATGTATACATCGCGGCTTTCGCGAAACAATTCAAGCTTTAAAAAGCTTTTTAAAATACAGGCTGCGGATGGTTTGGACAATCGGTTCTTTTTCGATAAGTAATCGACTTCTCGTCGACACTAATCGATATTTTATCGCCGGGAAGGGTTTCTTTCTAACAAAAATTATCAAGCGTGTGAGCTATAATATGTATATCAAGGCATTTAAAACCACGTGATAGTGGAAAATCACATGACCAGTTGGTTAACATTTGACATTAATTGAATAATTTAGCTATTTGCGTGCATTCTACTGCTTTATGAAATACCAGAAGACCTGAGTCGATGTCACGCGAGGCAACATGTCACGCGGTTTTGACACGTGGTCACGTGGTAGGCACCAAGGGTGTATTATAGCTTTTATCATATTTACATTAATTTTAAAAGATTAGATTTTCTCACTTGTAAAATACACGACTCAAACAAATATTCATTGAAAATAAACTGTTCATTTTTCTTTCCTTATATGGGTATTTCGTTTTTATTTGGCTGTGACGGAACTTCCTCTCCCCAGTCCCCCTTCCCTTCCCTTTGGGCCGCTACGCAGGCTAGGTTTGATCAATTCCATTATTGTGCTTGACCTAAAAATATTTATTGGCACGTGAAGTATTCTATTCACATTGGTCCCTTTGTACTCATTTATAAGAGTATACATCGCTCCATATGCAATAGCGCAGCGCAAAAATGACGTCATCAAAACGAAGACACAGGCGAAACTCAGACAAACAAACTTATACTTTACTTTCAGCAGATAATTTTCATAGCCAATCGAAGTAAATCTTAGTTTACATGGGTTATTATTCCAACTTTTAGTAAAGATAATTAAATCGGTTCGTATATATAATGCTGTCACGGTTAAACAGAATGCTATGTTTGTCTGAGTTTTTAAGCTATTTTTAGAATCTGTGTGCTGCGCTATTAAGTACCATTATTGTAGATTTTTACTACAACCAAACCCCGATGTCATGTGAGCTCGATCTATTAACAGCAAACTAAAATACGACTTCATTTCTTTTGCCCGTTTTCGATATTCCAGTTGAATGATGGAACACGAAATAATTTGAATATATCGAGGCTAACTCCGGGGATTCATCAAAACAATAATGCCATTATATTATTACAGTAATGATGAAAAGGTAAATTATACACCGTGAAAAGATGAAACAACTTACTGACGTTTCGGACGCTAGTCCTTCGTCGGAGTAAAAGAGAAGGACTAGCGTCCGAAACGTCAGTAAGTTGTTCCATCTTTTCACGGTGTATAATTTACCTTTTCATCATTACTGTTTCATTAGAAACACCGACGCAGCTCACACTAGTTTTTAGCTAGTTATATCTTTCCATTATATTATTGCTTCCCAGAGCCTCCACTCAAAATATTTGGTGCTTGACCACTCAACCAAATTTAATTGACGAAGTTGGCTATTGCGACATCGTATGCCAAACATTATACTGTGTTTTTGTCGAGAAAAAAGCACAAGGGAATTTACTTCCAGGTAAGAAATCCATTTATTAGCGATAGTTTAGTTTGAATATCAAAGTTCAAATGGTTTAGATTTTGCTCAAGATGAGATAACAACATGTATTTCCGCCTTGATATCGTGTGTTTTCACTTCTAGAATACCGAAGAAAACCAACCAAGGCGTCTAGTTAGAGGTGCTTAGAGTTTAACTGAATACCTTGAAGTGAAGGTAAGATGTGTTTGGGGTGTCGCCGGATTTAGTCCTTGATTCAAGCATTGAAAGAACCATGTATTTTATGTATTTTATTTCGAGCATGTTGAGAGTGATTTCACAGCTCAGGCTACCATGCAAATTAACGCCATAGTGAGATATTTGTGAAGGAAAAACGTAGATAAACCTTCAAACAGAGAAGAGAAAACGAACCAAAAAGAAACTATACTAAAAAGAATTAAATATACCACAACAAGATAAAGAAAAGGGACAAAATTCAGGAGAAAATTAACAAACAACTCTACACAAACTGAAACCCGAGACCGAAAATCAATAATAAATAGATACTGACAATAATAGTAATAAATTATATTTAGTAATATGGCGTTGTTCTTCTTTATTCATTGTTTTATACACTATAATAGTGCTAGTCGGCATCGATCTTCATATTCATCTGTGCTTAGTTTTAATAATAATGATCTTACGTTAGTTCTAATGATATCTTGATAGATTGTTTAACCTCTCATAATTTGAAAAGTTCAGCCTAATCGCACACCGTAGCAGCTCTTTTGCATAAAAAATGACAGTATAATCAGCCATGCATTCTCCATACCAATGCTAATGGGAGGAGCTAAGAAGTTTACTTGTGAATCAATGCATACCATTATCTAAACTTGTGCGTGATGTTAGCCTTGCTGAAATCTTGATACTTTTACATATCTAATAGCTAATTACATAGCTAATTGATCATTCTTTATCTTGTTTTCATACGATAAGCAATAGTAATTAGAAAACTGATGTCTATCTTAGTCTGTAACAACATTCGTTTTCTCTCTAATAACATAACTCCAACTAAGACTGTTGAACAATCGAACACGAAATAATCTGACTAATATATCGAGGGTAGCTCCGGGGTTGATTCAAAACAATGATGCCATTATGTTATTGCTTCCCACAGCCTCCACTCAAAATATTTGGTGCTTGACCACTCAACCAAATTTAATTGACGAAGTTGGCCATTGCGACATCGTATGCCAAACATTATACTGTGTTTTTGTCGAGAAAAAAGCACAAGGGAATTTACTTCCAGGTAAGAAATCCATATATTAGCGATAGTTGAGTGTGATATCAAAGTTCAAATGGTTTAGATTTTGCTCAAGATGAGATAACGACATGTATTTCCGCCTTGATATTGTGTGTTTTCACTTCTAGAATACCGAAGAAAACCAACCAAGGCGTCTAGTTAGAGGTGCTTAGAGTTTAACTGAATACCTTGAAGTGAAGGTAAGATGTGTTTGGGGTGTCGCCGGGTTTAGTCCTTGATTCAAGCATTGAAAGAACCATGTATTTTATGTATTTTATTTCGAGCATGTTGAGAGTGATTTCACAGCTCAGGCTACCATGCAAATTAACGCCATAGTAAGATATTTGTGAAGGAAAAACGTAGATAAACCCTCGAACACAAAAGAGAAAACGAACCAACAAGAAATTATACTAAAAAGAATTAAATATACCACAACGAGACAAAGAAAAGGAACAAAATTCATTAAAGAATGGTAGGAACTTGTGGATAAATTGAATCACCAGAAGAGAAAACGAACCAACAAGAAATTATACTAAAAAGAATTAAATATACCACAAAGAGACAAAGAAAAGGAACAAAATTCATTAAAGAATGGTAGGAACTTGTGGATAAATTGAATCACCAGAAGAGAAAACGAACCAACAAGAAATTATACTAAAAAGAATTAAATATACCACAAAGAGACAAAGAAAAGGAACAACATTCAGGAGAAAATTAACAAACAACTTTACACAAACTGAAACCCGAGACCGAAAACCAATAATAAATAGATAACAATAATAGTAATAAATTATATTTAGTAATATGGCGTTGTTCTTCTTTATTCATTGTTTTATACGCTATAATAGTGCTAGTCGGCATTGATCTTCATATTTCTCTGTGCTTAGTTTTGATAATAATGATCTTACGTTAGTTCTAATGATATCTTGGTAGATTGTTAACCTGTCATAATTTGAAAATTTCAGCCTAATCGCACACCGTAGCAACTCTTTTGCATAAAAAATTACAGAATAATCAGCCATGCATTCTCCATAGCTTGCACTGGAAGACTTATGGTAACGGATAAATTATAACATATTTGATTCTTGTATTCTTGATTACTGAATGCAGTTCTTACAAGGAAATCTGTGGAAACAGTTCGAAATAGCATCACTATTTCAGAGTACTTTTATTAACCAAAGTATGCTTTTGAAAATAGAAAACGCTTAGCCAAGGTATTTACATGTCATGCATCAGGTCAGAGACAAAACATCGTAACAGATTATTGAGATTTTGGACAAATGGATCTAAATCGAAGTTATTTTTTTATACAAAAAGTAGAGTCTTTTTTCTTCTTTTTTTTTTCTTTTTTTCTTTCTTTCTTTCTTTCTTTCTTTCTTTCTTTTCTTTTTTTTTCTTTCTTTTGTTTTCATTTTTTTGCATTGTCAATTTATATTCGATTGTATTTTTTTCTGACGCCTTGGGGTCATACGGCGGGGGTGCTGACAGAATATTCCGGAATTAGAAATTTATTTTTAATTTATTTTTCATAAGTTTTAAAAGAATAGTGCTAAAATGACTGAGCAAAGGGGTAAAAGCTGTGTAGGGCGTAACCACAGGTACCAATGCTAATGGGAGGAGCTAAGAGGTTTACTTGTGAATTCAATGCATACCATTATCTAAACTTGTGCGTGATGCTAGCCTTGCTGAAATCTTATATCGATACTTTTACATAGGCAATTGATCATTTTTTATCTTGTTTTCATACGATAAGCAATAGTAATTAGAAAACTGATGTCTAGCTTAGTCTGTAAAAACATTCGTTTTCTCTCTAATAATATAACTCCAACTAAGACTGTTGAACAATCGAACACGAAATAATCTGAATATCTCAAGGCTAGCTCCGGGGTTGGTTCAAAACAATGATGCCATTCTATTATTGTTTCCCACAGCTTCCACTCAAAATATTTGGTGCTTGACCACTCAACCAAATTTAATTGACGAAGTTGGCCATTGCGACATCTAACGCGAATGAAGCGATTTCGAATGTCAGTCTTGTTCCAGCTCCTGTAGTTTCCTTTTTTTTAAATATATATATAGTAGAGAATATTATTATTTCTATTGCTACACATGGGTTAATACCAGCTTTTACCAATGGTACTAGCTGATCCATTTTTGTAAGGTAAAATAAAGCAGTTATTATTATTATTATAAAAACATCTCTGCGCGAAAGATACGCTTTGTTACTGGTGGTCTTTGAAAATATGGTAGCCGTATCAATTAGCCTCAGATATTGATCTCATGTTGACATCGTTGTGTTGACAGATACGGATGGAGATAATCTTACCAATCTTACATTGTGATTGACAGCTATAATTTTGAGCATTGTGATTGGCAGTAATTTTGAGCATTGTGATTGGCTGTCATTTTGAGCATTGTGATTGGCTGTAATTTGGAGCATTGTGATTGGCTGTAATTTACCGACTGATTTTTGGCTTGGTAAATTTGGCGGGAAGCAAGAACGAATAGTCCATCGTACCCGAGTCAAAATACAAAAAAGCGGCGGGCTTTGCGAAAATCTATGTTTCGGGCATTAGATTTAATGTAAATTGAAGAGTAAATACTCGCGCTATGTGATTGGTCATGCTGTAACGTCATGAGGGCGTGTCCCTCATAAGGATTAACATATATACATTTTGTAATTCTAGTATTGATTTCAGTTGTCACGAGTTATCAAAGAGTATTCATCTAGGTTAGTTAATCGTATTGTAATGGTCATGGCGTATTAAAATGTAGAGTACAGTATTCCACTCGGTGTGTGCTACCGCTAGTCACAGGGACACAACACTGGCATATACTTTGCAGTGTTACGACTGTTTTCGTGCCACCAGCTGTTTACAGTCATACGAAAACTGCTCTAACAACCAGTTGTGTGTAACAGTTGTAGAGAGTTGTAGATCCGTTACAAAACGAAACTAAAATTTTTAGAAATTTTTCTGATTACCTACAGGACAAGGAAAGTCTCTTATTTTCGAAATAGCAATGACATAAAAGGAAATTCTTAACGAGCTAGTGGGCTTGGGTGCTCTTTCAGGTCAAACGGAGTTTAAAAGGCTGTTAATTAGACAAGTAGTGGTAAAGATGAAACAAGTGAAATACAGTTAATAGCGCTTTTTCAGGTTTTCTTCCGATCATTTACTCTCGTATGAAGACGCCTCAAAATTTTTCGTCCACAGGACCATTTTCGACATCGTTTAATTTTCGATTGTTTTAAATTTGTCTAAATGTAAGTGCAACTGTTCAGTTGATATATTTAATGTATGTATACAATTATGATATTTAAGAAGAAACTACAATGGAGTGATTTTTAAAAGAAATTCGTATTGTCCTTGGTTGATTCGTACTTAAGAGCGACTGTCCAGAAATATCGAGCACGGGGCGGCCACAGTCAAAAAATAAAAGTCCTTCATTTTTGGTCTGTAGACACTATTAGATGAGTTTATGAACGTACTGGGGTCGGTTTTTCGATCTACGTAAAAAATCCGGATTTTTTTGAAAAAAACGATTTCACCCCGTGTCGGTCTAAAAATTGCTCAAGAAACGGCTGCGAATTACGCTTTCAAAAACATTCTCGCTCCAAGTGAAAACCTAAGTTACAATCAAATTTGCAACTGAATTCAAGAAAAGGGGTGTTGAACAATTGTTCCAGGTGATTTTAGACGTTTTAAACTAAACTTTAGATAGAAAAAATTGCATTCTTCCAGCACAGTTATTCACAGTCTCGATTTTACCTCACATTTATAAAAGCGATTTCTTGCATGTGGCCATTCTCCAATTTTTACAAAACTCAAGCTGTACAATGTTCAAATGATAGAATAACACGAACTACAAAAATTAGTTTGGGTTTTTCAACAGGCCTTATGAAAACTTTATGCGAATTTGGAAAAATTTGCCATGTAAATATGCAAATTAGCAGTTTGTTTACATCTCTACACCACAGATCACGGCCGCGAAAAAAGTCATCTAAAATAGTTTTAACGGCTTATTAATCCACACATTAGCCTATCTAATGACTATAAGCATGATTGGCCTTTGTTATTATTTTAAACGATTATTTGTTGAAGTTAAGCCTACACTTCCGGTGTTGAAGACACTCATAAGCAGGGATCAAACCTGTCAAAGCGGATTATGTGAGCTGATGGAGTGACAAACAACAGTTTGCGCGGAGCCGGACGTGAAGTCGTTTTGTACAGTACGTTTTTTATTGCCCGAACATCTTGTGATTTGGCATAAACTAAAGAGAATCACTCGTTATCAAGACTCTCTATGAGTTTCAATGATATTGTTCTTTACGACAAAAAGACCCCGATTTGAATAAGGCTACGTTCATATTGTATGGCAGAAGGGGCGGGGGCAGATGAAATCTTTAAATGACAAAACAATTCTTAAGACCACCCCCCCTTTTATTGGTAAAACTTTTTCCGATCCCCCTAAATTTCATCTGCCCCCCCCCCCTCACCACCACTCTCTGCCATACATTATGAACGCATCCTAATGTCTCATGGAATTCAGACATCAAAGAACTAGTTTATATAATAAGTTCATATAATAGAATCATCGAACCACATCCCACATCGATTTGCAATCAAGTAGCTTGCGTCCCTCGTGTTTTTCGACTTAACAAAGTCAATTCTTCCATTCGTAAGATAACTTCACTCTCTTCGTTGGCCTCCCCAAGACTATTTCTATATGTGTAAGGGACTGGTCATAAAGTATGGGGGGGGGGGGGGGGGGTTGGGGGGCAAAATCAGGGGATGGGACACATAATTTTGAACTCCTTAAAAGGGGTGGACTGTTGATAAAATTTGACAACTAAAATGGGTGGGCCTGCAATTTTGCTTCTAAACTGGTTTTGGGTCATCAGGATTTTCAGCATCATTTTATGTGGGCCACGATAAAAAACACTGATTCTATTCTGATTTTGCCCACTCCCACCCCCCCCCCCCCCTATATTTTATAACCAGTCCCTAATCAATAATGTAGTAGCGTCAAGCTTGCACAATTTCACGACTGAGCACTGCGCAAGTAGTCATGGCGTCGTATAGACCGTATATATTAGTCAATTTAATGCTAACAATCCACCAACCTTCCTGAACCAACAGTAAGAAAAACACCAGTCTCTTTTAACACAGTTTTCGATCCACTTTTGCTCAAACCCCACTCTGCTTTTGGATTCCTTTTGACATCGGCTTTGTGCTGAGAAAGAGTTACGGGTACAGAACATTTCGCTGATGTCCGTTTCCAGCTGACGCCCAAACGCACGGTGATTCCGACAGATTGTAGGGCTGTCTATGTTTCTAGAGGGCTCAAAAATACATACTCTTGCGAGAATTAATTCGACCTCGGTTTCAACTTCAACTATACTAAAACATCGTTTGTCCTCGGCGGTATCCCGTTTACATCTTGTCAAAGGAACGTTAGTGACAGATCTACTTCTTTCTTTTGGGTCAAACCCACAATGACCACAAATGATAGCTTGAAAAGAACATGATTCACGAGCCTCCATAACTGATGCTCACCATAATTAACAAATTTCTATACTGACTATAAACACTTTGTTAAATGCTGCTTTTATTTTTGTCTACCTGGTAATGTACAACAAATTTTTGGAATTTGATTGAAACTATCAAATTCCTGGACATTTCGGCCACACACACGTCATGTTCAGATCACAGTTCTATCAAATCGCACTATCGACATAAAATGTTATATATATACTTTAAAATGTATTTTCTTTTTTCTCATAGTCTTATATCAGATTTACGCTTCCACGAAACCAGGCGAGTCTATCATACATTCGATCTATTGTACAGCCATGAAGCTAGTGGGGTAGGGGAGGGGGGATTGTATATCAGGCTACAACTGCACTCATTATACATGTAACCAATTTTAAACATGACTTCGATCAAGCAAGAAAACATATGACAACTAAAAAAACAAATCTTTATAATGAGTGATTCTCTTTAGTTTATGCCAAATCACAAGATGTTCAGGCAATAAAAAACGTACTGTACCAAACGACGTCACGTCCGGCTCCGCGCAAACTGTCGTTTGTCACGCCATCAGCTCACATAATCCGCTTTGACAGGTTTGATCCCTGCTTATTTACAAAGTAATGCAAACTTTCAAGCATACTCAGTATGTGAAAATACTATGTGATAAGCTGGATACCACTAGTGAGGAATAGTAACGTTTATAGAGCATGTTAACAGTCATTTATGATTACTAAGTTTACTACGCACCGATGGAATGCCACCGAGGCAAGCAAGCTGAGTGTCTTCAACACCGGAAGTGTAGGCTTAACTTCAACAAATAATCGTTTAAAATAATAACAAAGGCCAATCATGCTTATAGTCATTAGATAGGCTAATGTGTGGATTAATAAGCCGTTAAAACTATTTTAGATGACTTTTTTCGCGGCCGTGATCTGTGGTGTAGAGATGTAAACAAACTGCTAATTTGCATATTTACATGGCAAATTTTTCCAAATTCGCATAAAGTTTTCATAAGGCCTGTTGAAAAACCCAAACTAATTTTTGTAGTTCGTGTTATTCTATCATTTGAACATTGTACAGCTTGAGTTTTGTAAAAATTGGAGAATGGCCACATGCAAGAAATCGCTTTTATAAATGTGAGGTAAAATCGAGACTGTGAATAACTGTGCTGGAAGAATGCAATTTTTTCTATCTAAAGTTTAGTTTAAAACGTCTAAAATCACCTGGAACAATTGTTCAACACCCCTTTTCTTGAATTCAGTTGCAAATTTGATTGTAACTTAGGTTTTCACTTGGAGCGAGAATGTTTTTGAAAGCGTAATTCGCAGCCGTTTCTTGAGCAATTTTTAGACCGACACGGGGTGAAATCGTTTTTTTCAAAAAAATCCGGATTTTTTACGTAGATCGAAAAACCGACCCCAGTACGTTCATAAACTCATCTAATAGTGTCTACAGACCAAAAATGAAGGACTTTTATTTTTTTGATTGTGGCCACAAATTTTCGATTTTGCTCGATATTTCTGGACAGTCGCTCTTAATTATTTGTTGACTGGGATTGTATTGTTATTGCAGATGGCCGCAGCACAAGAGTATTCCACAGAAGAACTTAACTACTTCAGGGTTTGCAACGTCACCACTCGAATCATTGCTAAAAGACTACGAGTAGTCTTCAAGCAATTATGGGACACTCATTACCAGGCGACACACGGCCCGTGGCAAGATACGGCTAAGAATGGCATTGATTTATACAGCATGGAATCTTCGAAAAGTCGTAAGAGAAAATCACGAGAACTTTTAATTTTGAGAAATGGCAATAGACTTGAATGGGACTGTACCTGTCTTTTTGTTGCCATTCTTTATTCAGATAGTATTGGCAAGGGTCTCGATCCCGTTGTTAAGAATGCCGTGGATGATTTACGTCAGTTCCGTAATAAAGTCTTTGCTCTTTTGTCTGATGGAAAGTTAAGAGAAAAGGAATTTCAAACCTCTATCCAAACGGTAATAGATGCTTTTATCGCCCTAAAACTAGACACTGCTGATATAGAGGCAATCAAAAACCAGAAAACATTTCCTACAGAGGAACTACGTCTCACTCAGGAGGAACTACGTCTCACTCAGCAACAGTTAGAAAAGGAGAAAAAACGTAACGAGGAACCACGATCGTTTTGTGTTTTGCCACCCAAACCATCCCACGAAGTTATCGATCGTCCAAGCGAAATGAATGAGATACTACAAGAAATGACAAGGTTGAGAAGCGCAAACAAAAATGAAATAACGGTTGTTTATCTGTCTGGGAATCCTGGCTGTGGCAAAAGTGAAATAGCAAGGCAGATAGGTGAGAGGGTTTTCGATGATGTTCCTGATAACGCGACAGATCAAGTAAAGTTTGTGTTCGCCCTAAACGCATCCAGTACAGAAACATTAATACAATCATATATTGGATTTGCAATTACTTTAAACTGCGATGAGAAATCTACTACGAGTATTGGAACATCAAAAGATCTTTCTCCGGAAGACAAACTTATTCATCTTAAAACTCTTGTAGCTCCCAAACTGCGAAAGTATTCTTCATGGCTCTTGATCGTGGATAACGTCACAGACGTTAAATCAGTCTTCAGATTCTTGCCAAAGGCGAGAGAGAAGACGGAAGGCAATGGTCAGATACTTTTTACCACACAAGACAGTCGATCTATTGGTGCCAATAATTCGTACACTTACCATTTATCCCTTAGTCGCGGTATGAAACCTGATGAAGCGGTAAAAATACTTTTTGAAATATCGGGCGTTGCTTCAAATAAAGAATGCATTTTACGAGTTGCGAAGGCTTTAGATTTCCAGCCACTAGCACTAGCGTGTGCAGCAACTTACATGAAGCGTGTAAGTGATAAAACCTCAATCTCATGGGAAGAATATTTACAGAAGATTGAAAATGGCAAGCGAGAAGCGACTGAAGGAGAGTATAAAAGAATTAGCGTAACTTACTCTCAATCAATGACTGCAGCAGTCAAGTTGGCCTTAGAAAAAGAAATGGCTGCAGACATGGTTATGATGCATGCTTTTCAGTTCTTGTCTGCGTTGGGCCCTGAGCGGATACCCTGGGAATATGTCGTAGAATATGTAACACGGTGCATGACAGATCAAGACGAAGGAGTCGTGGCCGCCACTGTCTTTTCATCTTCACTTATTCTTAATTATTCCGAAGGCCAGTCAAAAGAGATTGGTATACATCAAGTTGCACATAGCTGTCTACAAGATATTGTTCTACACAAGAGCAAAAAAGAAGAATTTCATTTCTTGGTAAACGTAATTAATGCTTTTTCAGCACTCTTAAAAGCCTTTGATGAGAACAACGTCAATCACATTACAACAACAAAATTGGTAGCAGTGCATTTTATGCACTTCTCAAAACATTTAACCAATTTTACAACGGAATCTTTATCTCCAATAAAACAGAAAACAAATTTTGAACAAAAACAAAACGAGTACGTAAGCTACTTCTCGGCCGCTGGAGACGTCTGCCAAACCCACGCTAAGCATGAAGCTGCGAAAACATTGTTTAAAACAGTACTAATGATCAAATAATTTTATCATCATTGCAATCATCCAACACTTGCTCCTACATTGACTAAAATTGGATTGACCCTCTTTAGTTTGGGCAAGCATGAAGAAGCACAGGAACTTCTCGAAAGAGCATTGACTATTGCTGAGAAGTCGTTCGGTCAAAATCATTTAAAACTTGCTACTACATTGAATAATCTAGGATCGAACCTCATTCATCTGGGCAAGAATGAAGAAGCGCAACTATGTCTCGAAAGAGCATTGACTATTCAAGAGATGGCGTATGATCAAAATCATCCAACACTTGCTACTACATTGAATAATCTAGGATCGAACCTCATTCATCTGGGCAAGCATGAAGAAGCGCAACTATGTCTCGAAAGAGCATTGACTATTCAAGAGATGGCGTATGATCAAAATCATCCAACACTTGCTACTACATTAAATAATCTGGGATCGAACCTCATTCATCTGGGCAAGCATGAAGAAGCGCAGAAATGTCTCAAAAGAGCATTGACTATTGGAGAGATGGCGTACGGTCAAAATCATCCAACACTTGCTACTACATTGAATTATCTAGGATTGAACCTCCATCGTCTGAGCAAGGATGAAGAAGCGCAGAAATGTTACGAGAGAGCATTGACTATTCAAGAGAAGGCGTATGATAAAAAATCATCCAACACTTGCTCCTATATTGTATAGGTTAGGATTGCACCTCCGTAAACTGGGCAAGCATGAAGAAGCACAGAAATATCTCGAGAGAGCATTGACTGTTCAAGAGAAGGCGTATGATCAAAATCATCCAACACTTGCTCGTATATTGAGTGCTCTAGGATCGAATCTCCATGATCTGGGCAAGCATGAAGAAGCGCAGAATTGTTTCGACAGAGCTTCGACTATTCAAGAGATGGCGTATGATCAAAATCATCCAACACTTGCGCTACATTGAATAATCTAGGAAGCGAACCTCATGGGTCTGGGCTATTAAAGAGATTGCGTAAGATCAAAATCATTAATAACTTGCTGATGCATGCATTGAATGATCCTCTGATTCATTGATCTAGTAAGAGTAAACTTATTCTAGAATACAGCATTTTGAAGTTTATTCGTTGTCAAGAAACTATAAACAATCCGAATGACACTCATGGTTCCAGAGATTCATTGATCTAGTAAGAGTAAACTCATACTCGAATACAGCATCTTATAGTTTATTCGTTGCCAAGAAACTATAAACAATCCGAATGACAGTCATGGTTCCAGTGATTCATAGATCTAGTAAGAGTAAACTCATACTCGAATACAGCATCTTAAAGTTTATTCGTTGCCAAGAAACTATAAACAATCCGAATGACACTCATGGTTCCAGAGATTCATAGATCTAGTAAGAGTAAACTCATACTCGAATACAGCATCTTAAAGTTTATTCGTTGCCAAGAAACTATAAACAATCCGAATGACAGTCATGGTTCCAGAGATTCATTGATCTAGTAAGAGTAAACTCATACTCGAATACAGCATCTTATAGTTTATTCGTTGCCAAGAAACTATAAACAATCCGAATGACACTCATGGTTCCAGAGATTCATAGATCTAGTAAGAGTAAACTCATACTCGAATACAGCATCTTAAAGTTTATTCGTTGCCAAGAAACTATAAAGAATTAAAATAAAACTTATGATTCCTCATGATTCATAGATCTAGTAACAGAAAACTCAAATCACCTTATTTGACGAAAATCATGTCATTAACGAAGCCAAGTGCGTTGCTGAATGTTTTAATGAATATCTTTGTAATGCAATTAAGCAAGACACCCAAGATCTCACAATCGATGATATGGACACTCACTCTAGTGCTTTATCTATACGTGACAGGGAGCACTTAAATGAATTTTTCTTTACTACGGTCGAAACAAAATATGTAAAAACATCCTGGAACATTTAAATCTGAGGAAATCTGTTGGAATGGATGGCATATCATCGCGCCTACTACGATCGTTCGCCCCAAGTATTGCAGGCGAGGTTACTAAGCTTATAAATCACCTAATAATTACTCAGTCTCTGCCCAGAGAGTGGAAGAGCAGCAACATTACACCAATACATGAAAAACCGATGAAACCAACTATAGACCTGTCTCCATCTTAACCACGTTGTCCAAAGTGTTCGACAAAGTTATATATGATCAAATATATAATGCAAAGCCTCCTCTGCTGTCTCAAAACCTATCTGGATATATGAAGGGACATTCTTGCTCTACGGCTATTCTAAAAATGACTGAAGACTGGCGTGCTTATTTAGACATAAAAGATACTGTCATGACTGTTGCAGTGGATCTAAGCAAAGCATTTGACAGTGTCAACCATAATCTTCTTTTGTCTAAAATACAAGCTTACGGATTTTCAACCGCGGCTATAAAGCTTCTTCACGAATATCTAAAAGATCGTCATCAGAGGGTGAAAATAGATGGCACATACTCAGACTGGAGTCCGGTTACAGTCGGTGTACCACAAGGATCTGCTCGGTCCATTACTGTTTAACATCAACATGAATGACATCAATTACTGTGTGTCCAATATCTCTTTAAGATTGTATGCTGACGATACCAGCGGTTATGCATCAGACGCCTCCTCAATAGCGCTACAGTTCATAGTCAACAATGATTTGTCAACTTTATCTACATGGCTGGAGCAAAATTTCCTGTCCATCAATAATACCAAGACGCAGGCGATGTACCTTGGTCCATCAACATATAAATACGATTCCCAAGTCAATGGCAACGATGTCGTAAAAATCGAACCAACTTTAAGAATTCTTGGCGTCACATTGGATAAAAGGCTTACCTTTAAGGAGCATATCACAGAGCAGCTCAAGAAAGTTTATGAAAAGACATCTGCCTTAAAACGAATCTCACGCTTTGTATCCGTGCGAGCACAATGACTCTGTTATACAAATCATTTATAGTTTCACACTTAGGATATTGTAGCATAATACTTATTGGTCTTGGGAAAGTTCAGGACAACAGACTCGAAGATGCTAATTATTATGTTTTTATAACACTTTTTTAAATTAAGAACGAAAGCTATGAAAGTCTGTTAAAGTTAGTATGTATATAGATTTAAAACATCGTAGGTATTATCAGGCATTGATCTTTATATATAAATGCCTTAACTCTATTGATCCACACTATATTAAGGATTTTCTAGATTTAAGAAGTTAGTTACAATTTAAGGGGGAAGGGAAGTAATCTGGCTCAACCTCGTTTCAACTCTGAATGGATGCATAAGTCGTTCTCTTATATTAGTTATAAGTTGTGGAATAAGCTACCTGTTGAGGTCAGAAACTGTGGGAGTCTACAAAAACTCAAGAGGGCTTTAATTAAAATTTGAATCGCTATATTAGGCATAGATTTGTAAAATATCTACTTAAGTTTTTCTCATTATTATTTAATTAGTAGTTACAATTCATAACATTTCTTCCTTTAATTTAGGTTTATATGGTTTGGGGTGGTTTTATTTCAACATGGATTTCTATTATGTATTTTTTGTATATTTAGGGGAATTTAAATTATAGATTATGAGTAGGTCCGATAGCTCGGTTATTACATTTATGATAATTTTAAGGTTGTTGAAGCAGTTCATAACATTTCTTTCTTTAATTTAGGTTTATATGGTTTCACGAAATAGGTGTAGGGTGGGGTGGTTTTAATTGAACATGGATTTCTATTATGTATTTTTTGTATATTTAGGGGAATTTAAATTATAGATTGAGTAGGTGTGGGGTTGGTTGGGGTTGGGTGGGGTGGGGTGGGGTGGTTCAGTATATTTTTACGTAGATTTCTACACTTACATAATATTTTTAGATCTATAATTTAATCTATATTGTATTTTATAGATGTTAGTTTAGCACGTGCACGTTCTGACGAGACTTTATTGTAAGCTCCTGTGTGTCTACATGAATAAATTACTTACTCACTTACTTAGAGTCGGAAAATATAATACGGGTATATCTGAATTTCGGAGATTTCCTATAATCTTTTTATGAACAAATTATCACGGCATATAAAGATAGAATAGAAAACTGCTTAAAAGTAAAGGTGAGAAAAACCTAAGCTTACTTTTACTTCTTTTACATGACAATGTTTGGTTATCCATGAAGAGTTTGGGTTTTGGTAAGAACCGTATTTTTACCGCAATGAAATTAAGAAAATAAATGATTAGGTATCATCAGCGAGAGAAAATTGGCTGGAGATCATTAACCAACTAAACTTGTGAAATGAAGGCCCTGAACGTTAAACCAAATGTGTCATCAATTTAAGATATTTTTCTGATCCTAATTCTTCATTACAATTTTTTTTTTTTCCTTTGTAATATATACATTTAGGCACTGCCTAAAAGCGGAGCTCCCGATACGCGGAATGCACAGGGAGAACAATTTGAATGAAACTGAAAGGTAAAAATAAGATCGGGGAAAATTTTTTCAATTATTTTTTGTTCGAGATGAAGATAGTTTCTCCCATAATAAAAACCATGCAGTGAAATCGAATCGAAATGCACTACATTGTTTTTTTTGTTTGTTTGTTTGTTCGTTTTTTTGCGTGAGTATACTCTCCCACTTAGGAATTTTGTACACAACTCATCACCACCCCCAGGGGCTAGTATTGTTCTTGGAAGATTCTTCGACAAAGTCTTCCAAGCCGCCGACAGTTTTAGGCTTTGAATCTCTTTTACTTAAAAAGAACGAAAGATAACTACAGATAATCCTATACAATATCAAGTTTAGTGAAATTTACCTTGGATGTCTTTCATTGAAATCGAAAATCTGGAGATTTAGGACGAACAAGACTAAAAAACAGACTTGAAAACTGGTTAAGGTGAGCACTAAAATAAGCTTACTTAATAATTACGTCTTTTAATTTACAGAACGAGACGAGTTTACATTCAGTTAAACTTGACAAGAACAACTGAGACAAAATAGACAATAATGCAAAAGGCAAAGCAGAATACAAAATGACGAATTTCTTTGTCAGTAGATTGGCGTTTGTAAATGTTTTTGAATATTTTTAGCTTTTTTAACATCTCTCAACAACACAAATTCAATCTCATTTGTATTATCATACTTGCTCGAACAGCTTAATAAACAGTTCAATATTTGATTAAATTTATATTTCATTCTACAATTAGATAAATTATCTGTCGAGAAAGATATAAAATTATTGAATGAAAGCCTTCTTTATTTTGCCGATGGGACCCCGCGATAGGAGGCGAACAAAGCTGCATTTTCGATAGTTGGTTAAAAACAACCGAAGGCGGAATTGTTAAATATTTACAAAGCTAAGTAAAGGATGAATATTTGTTGTCTTAATGTGCTCTCCGTGTTATATTTCCTCCAGCATTAAAATAGATTAATTTCAATATTTAAAAAAATTTTTGAGAGCGGAAATTCTTTGATTTGTCGATGAAAATTCTCGTCAAAATAATAAATAATATATGATTGTTTACTAAAAAAACACACACCTGACACCTTACAGAACACTTCTTGATCCATCTTTGATTATATGAAAGGTTTTTTTAATGTGTTGTTGGTCAATAACTTGTCCTAAAGCGAATTTTTTTGTGCATTTGGGAGCCGCATTTGCGAGTAGTTTTTCATTGACATCAAGCGGAGGGAAATGACGTCAGCCAAGCCATGAAAAATCAACTGGATGGTTTACCATTTTTTCTTAAGTATGGTGCTCCGCGCGGGAGCTCCGCTAAAAAGGGCCAATACATGCAAGTAAGCTTGGCAAGTTCCATCAACGTCTGGTGGCCAAACGTCTGGTGGCCCCACACTTCCCTCCTGTCCCAGTTTCTCCGCAGCAATCAATCAACTTTAATTATTAATACCCTAATTACAATTGTAATTTGAAAATATAAGAATAAACAGATTTAAGAGTACAAGCTGTCGATAATAACTGTAGTATATAACCAAGATAGACAGCTGCTATTTGCATTAAGAATAGTATAAATTGGGTCTTATTAGGATAATAATAAATAGAATAAACAATAATATATAAATAAAACTTACATACAATTACAAACTGACAAGAGAAGACAAAATTTAAACATCAAATAACATAAGAAGAACAAAATAAAACAAAAATAGATTTAATATATGATTTAATATTATTGAAGCATATTAGAGAAGAAAAAAATCAGGAGGTATGTGAGCCAAGCAAAACACCACTCAGCTTCTCACGAAATGATGTCTTAGTCTTAAGCTTTTTTATTGAATCGTCAACTGCATTCCAGCACTTAATTCCTGAAAATCTAATATTAAACTTCCCAAAATTAGTTCTAGCCCTGGGAAGGAAGTAAGTTGTTTTAGAAACTAGGCAATATAAGCTGTGATTACGAAACTTGGCAGAAATGTAGTCACCCCAATGATTTTGGGTGTATGACGTCACATATCACGTGACGTAAGTTATATAAGGTAGGTCGAAGGAAATAAAACAAAAATACAAATAAGTCAGTGAAAGATTACAGAAATCTTATGGAGTAAAAACCTGAACACAACTTGAAGCAAACAACTTGAAGCAAACAAAAGCACGTACAAGACATAACGACGAAGCATATTTTAAGTTCAAAACATAAAATGGTAGTAAAGACCGTTAAATAAAAAAAATAAAATGGCAACAGTGAACAAGTACATAAATCTTAATGAGTAAAAACCCGAACTTGAAGCAACCAAAGACACGTACAATACATAAAGACGAAGCATATTTTATGTTCAAAAATATAAAAATGGTAATAATACCGTTAAATAAAATAATAAAATGGAAACATGTACAGTGAACAAGTACACATATCTTATGGAGTAAAAACCGGAACAGAACTTGAAGCAACCAAAGACACGTACAAGACATAAAGACGAAACTTATTTTATGTTCAAAACATAAAATTGTAATAATACCGTTAAAAAAAAAAGTAAAATAGCAACAGTGAACTAGTACACAAATCTTATGCAGTAAAAACCCGAACAGAACTTGAAGCAACCAAGGACACGTACTAAACATAATGGTAATATTAACGTTAAATAAAAAGATAAAATACCAACACAAACCTTACCCATTCGCCGATACTAATTGCAGGTTGCACATCAAGTTTTCCTAACTCATACTCGTCGTTCAGCCTGAGGTTTGGTAAAACCGGAGCAAGAAGACACGCGTCCGAGCCGTAGCAGGCTTGAAGTGGAATGACTGATATGCTAATGCTTTTTTTTGTCTTGTTCTCGGTATATAAACACTCCTTTCTAACACCTCGTTCTCTTTTACTCCGACGAAGGACTAGCGTCCGAAACGTCAGTAAGTTTTTTCAACTTTTCACGGTGTATAATTTACCCTTTTATCATTACTGTTCCATTAGAAACACTGACGCAGCTCACGCTAGTTTTTAGCTAGTTATCTCTCCTGATATGCTAATCAGTTCTCATGCATAAATACCAGCGAGCCCAGCTAGAATAGCTAAGGCTCGACATCGAGGAACGCATGTTCGTTTTTCATCCATTTCACATCAACTTAAAGTCCCGCTTTTTGTTTTGGCGTAAAATCTATGATTTTGACAAGGCGTACCTTGTCAGTACCAAAAACATCTCTCGTGATTTCGATACAGGAATTTCCCTAATAGTTTAATTAAACACTAATGTCGTTGTTACTTTCCATTTAATTAATTATCTTTGTGGTATTTTTTTATCCTTTACTTTATTCATGAACTGAATGCATTTACATTGATTTTTGGTCAATTATAAAAAAACGTCCTAAGTAAATTCGTTTGGGAAACTACTTTTGAGCATTTTCGATTATTTCAGCATGGACTATAGCTCATGTTTTTCATAGATTTTGACACCGTTTCAAGTGTTTGCAATGTGCCTTTGAGGTCATACTAGAGGAATGCCTGGTTGATTTCATCCATTTCATATCAACTCAAAACTCCTATAATCGTTGCTTTTTGTTTTTGGTGTGAAATCCATGATTTTGATCAGGCTTTCCTTCCTAAGATTATATCTAAACCATGGTATCTTATGAACATAACATTTCTTTTTATCCAAATAAAAATCTAACTTATAGTTTTGGCCTATTTAGATGATATTCATATAATACAAATAATCAGTTCTTTGGAAGATTACAACGATTCGACATCGTCCGATGTCATTATCAAGTTGAATAAAAAAAACAAAAGTTGAATAAATTAAAATATGAAATTATAAAACGGTCTAATTAATAGTCAATGTTTAACGGATATTAGCATTGAAATTATCGACAAAAATCTACCTAAAGAAGCCAGTGGTATTATATATAAAAAATTTAAAGAAAACCAATACTACCACTACATCCTATCTTATTCAAATTGCCCTATTTCACTATGACGTCACATCAAAACAATCTATTGTCTAAACGCAAAGGATCATGGTCGTCGGAGGGGGTCAAATCAATGCAAATTCACCGAAAATTGTTCTAAAACCCGTATCAATCCACGAAGAGAAGTAGAATAGCCAGCAAACGCTCAGAATATTTTTTAGTACATATTAAATATATTTAGGCACTGCCTAAAAGCGGAGCTCCCGATACGCAAGTCACAGGGAGCCCAATTTGAATGAATATGGAAGATAAAATTAAAATCGGAAAAAAATCTTCGATTTTTTAATTCAATATTAGGATAATGTCTCCCATAATAAAAAGCATGCACTGAAAACCAATCAATCAAAATGCACTACATTGTTTTCTTTGCGCGACAATATTCTCCCACTTATATGAATTTTGTACACAACTCACTACCAACCCCCCAGGGGCTAGTTTTTTTCTTGGAAGATTCTTCGACAAAGTTTTCTATGGCCGACATTTTTAAAGCTTTGAATTCCTGGTTAATTTTACTTATAAAACGAAAGATAACTACAAATAATCCAATACAATATCAGGTTTAGTGAAATTTACCTCGGATGTCTTTCATTGAAATCGAAATTTTGGAGATTTCCGAATTTTTATGGACAAATCAAGACTATGAAACAGACTTGAAAACTGGTAAAAAAAAGGTGAGCAAAATACATAAGCTTACTTTTACTTCTTTTACACTAATAACGATGTTTGGTTAATTATCCACATCAAAAGTTTTATGTTTTTACAAGAACCGTATTTTCATTCATAAAAGTCTTAACTATTTTTCGAGAAGCTTGAAAACATAAGCTTACTAGATTTTGAAAATTCAATTTTACCAGTTTTCATCTTGTTAACAACAAAAGTTTTTGAAAAACTAATAAGCTTACATTCATTTATACTTGACAAGAATAACTGAGGCAAAATAGAAAATAACGCAAAATGCAATGCAAATACAAAATAAAATTTTCTTTGTCAGTAAATTGGCATTTGAAAATGTTTTTTAATTTTTTTTTTTTTTTGCTTTTGAAAGTAAAAGACAAGGTACCTCTCTTTATACAATAACATATCTCAACACAACACAAATTTAAGCTCATTTTTATAATCATGTTTAGTTAAGTTTAGTTTAGTTTATTTACATTATTAGCGTCTATATATCTGTTACAAAATATTTAAGACTTAATGCTAATAATTATTAATACATTACAATCACACAAATATAAATTTACAATACATTTACAATATTTCATAAGTTATATCAAATTATTAGAAAAAGAAGAAAATGTAATATGTGTAGATGAGGAATACTTAGGCACATCTTAATATAACGGTGGTTCTATTCTTTATATTAACTAGATATTCATTCAAATACTGTTATTTCTTTTGCTGAAACAATCATATATATATTTTGCTACTATTTTTTGTATTGATTTCTTTGGATTTATAATAAAAGCAAATTTTTCTTCGTTTTTTAACCAATTTTCTATTCGTAATTGTGTTATATTTTCAATCTTATCAATAAGATATTTTCTTTCATTATAGTAATTTGGGCATGTTAGTAGGAAGTGTAATTCACTCTCTACTTCAATTTGGCATATCTGACACACTCTTTCTTCTGGTTTGGTATATGGTCTTGTATATCTACCTATTTCAATTTGTAAACAATGATCACTTATTCTTAGTTTGGTCAGACTTATTCTGTGTTTAATATTAGTTACCTCTCTTAAGTATTCCTCTCGCTTATAATCTTTTTTAAATGTTCTATATGTTCTTAATTTATTTTTCTGTGAATCTTTTCTTCCCGAATCGTTATGTATGTCTGCAAGCCAAATTTGAAATTCTTGATCTTCAATTCTTTGTCTAATGCTTTTCATCAGCTTAGTTAATTGGTAGTCAGTCATTCTCTCACTTGTATTTTGCTGCCATAAATAGCTTAGACCTAACTTATCAAGGGCTAATTTTATTTTCTCTGTCCATCTCGAATTGTTCGAACTCTGTAAGAAACTATCAGCTATTGTCTGATCTGAGAGTTTTGCTTTATCAGTATCAGCACGATTCATGTATTTTATCCAAAATTTGATTGCCCTTAATTTTGCGTAAACTCTTATTGGGAAGAGCCCTAATTCTGCTCGGCATGCGTTATTAGACGCTTTTTTACTTACTCCTAAAAGCATTTTACCAAATTTTATTTGCACTTTTTCTAGTGGATCTATATTTAGATTTTTCTTTGTTTCCACACCCCAGACCTCGCTACCATATAACAAGATTGGCTTGATTAAGCTATTGAAAAGTCGTATTGTGAGATCTATATCTGTTCTGAAGTGATCGCCCATATCCTTACGGAGCTTAAACAAGGCTTTGAGAGCTATTTTCTTAAGTTCTTCTTGAGCGATGGAAAACGTACCTATAGAGGAGAATAACAAACCAAGATATTTATATGTTTTCACGTTTTCAAGTCTTTTGCTATTGAAGTAGAATTTATACTTATTCATCCGTTTGCCATTATTATTGAAGACGATAATTTTTGTTTTATCAAGATTTACAGCTATTTGCGAAATATTACAGAAGTGTTTCAATTTCTTTAATTGGTGTTGAAGCCCTTTTTGCGTTGTTGATAGCAGAACTAGATCGTCTGCATAAAGAAGACATTTAACTAATGAGTTTTTAACTTCAGTAAGATCTGACTCTTCGTCGTCAAATACTTCTGGTAGATCATGCAAAAATATGTTAAATAAGGTAGGGGATAACATACAACCTTGTTTTACCCCAGTGTAGCATTTAAAGGTATGCGTTATTTTATCTTCTACTTTCACAGCTGATTCATCATTTGTATACATAGAAACAAGGACCGAGAAGAAACTTCCTTTTACCCCAACTTTACTTATTTTTTCGAATAGAATTTTTCTTGAAATGGAGTCAAATGCTTTTTTGAAATCTACGAAGCACGAGAACAGTAATCTACTTCCTTTTTTTCTGGTTTTGACATATTTATCGATCATTGATTTGAGGACTAATATGTTATCAACTGTACTGTGGTTTTTTCTAAAACCTGCCTGCTCAGTTGTAAGAATATTATTAGTTTCAAGGTAATCTACCAATCTTTTATTAAGTATCTGCGTAAAAAGTTTTCCAAGAGATGATAAGAGGGTTATCCCTCTATAATTTTCTGCCAAACCTGCGTCACCTTTTTTATATATTGGTATAATGAGACCATTGCTCCATTCCTTGGGAAAGACGCCTGAGTGAAGAACTGCGTTAAACAGTTTTTCTAGTGGTTTAAGTAACTGTTCTTTTCCGGCTTTCAATAATTCATTTAATATATTATCTCTACCTGGGGACTTATTATTCTTTAAAGAAGAAATAGCATTGGCTATTTCATCTTGACTTATGTTAGAATTGAGATCAGTGTTATCCTCTTCGTCTATATTTTCAGATACTGAATCAGTAAGCAAATCATTTTTATTTGAATTTTGTTCCTTGAACATATTGTAAAATTGATCAATCTTTACCTCTTTTCGTTTCGATTGAAGTTTTGCACCTTTTAAATTAAAAGCTGTTTTTAATTGCTTCCATACTTTTTTGGGGTCCTTAAAGTCTAATTCTTTAATTTTCGCTTCGTAATATGCACGCTTTTTATTTCTGCAAATTTTTCTAAAATTCTTTTTCCTTGTTCTTAAATTTCTTCGTAAGTTTTGGTTGTTTGGATCGTTACAAATGGATCTACCGATTCGTAATAAAGATTTCTTTTCAGTTTGACATTCTTTGTCAAACCAAGGGTTTACCTTCCTTGATTCTTCAATAGTTTTGGAATATCGAAAACCTGCTTTAATACTTAGTTCCTGAATAACATTGGTAAATTTTTTCACACGTGAATTTATATTTGTTTCATCTATGATATCCTCTGAGAAAATATTCTCCAGCTTTGCAGCATAGTCTTGTTTAAGTAATTGAGGAATTTTTGATGTTGCTTGATCATTTGAGATTAATTTCTGGTGTGTACCTGAAATACAATCTATGTTATGTGCTTCAGGCCGGGTTGGGTATCTCTGGGTCGCCTAATATTTATGTTATATGATAGTTGGCAGTGGTCTGAAAGGTGTGGTTTAAGATCATGTACTTTAAAATAACGAATGCCTTGTAATAAATTTTGACTGGCAATGACATAATCAACGAGGCTACTGCCATTGTATTGATAACAGGTTCGCTTTCCTCTGCTATCTCCAGTTGTTCGACCATTTAGTATTCTAAAGTTATTTTCGGTACAGAATTCTATCAAAGATGTACCTCTAGAATCCGTGACACTGTTATCTCAAGATTGTCTCACGTTTGAAATGTCAGATACATAATCCTCGGGTAAAGACTCGCAGAAAATTTGTCTATCTTCATCATCTATAATAAATTCTTGTAAATTGCCAGTTCTGGCATTAAAATCGCCTTGAATTATTATATCTCCTTTGCTGGATAGCCTAACAACATCATTTTCTAAATCCGATAAGTAATCTTCTCCTTTTGAATTTTCATAAGATGTTGGACTAAAATAGATTGTACCTATGTAGATGTTGTTGGGCATATTGAAGTATTTTTTATCTAATTTACACCAAATAACATTGTCGTTATTTATGTTAATTAGTGTAACACCTTTAGTAATTTCAGATCTCACATATAGTGATATGCCTCCATGCTTTTTGTATTTAGACTTAGGTCTACATTTTGTGTAACATTTAAATGAGGCCATTTCTAGATCACTTTCAGGATCTGAGTGAGTTTCTGCTATCCCATATATATCATATTTGTCAATGTCATTTTTGACTTCTTGTAATTTTAATTTATTGCCAAATTCTCTACTTTTGTACCCGTGAATATTCCAAATACCCAACCGCAATGGGATGGTCATATGTATAACAGAAACTGTTGTATTTGACTATCTTTAGTTGCTATATATATTATATAATTATATAACGGTAATGTCTAGTCCGCTATATATATGTATGTATATAGTGGGAGAAAATATATCACTCAAAGAATCTAAATAAAATATATTAAATAAAATGTACTTATCCAGTTTGCTAAGGGCTGCAATGCCTTCCAGAGTCCTTCATGAGTTGATCTGTTACCATATTCAGAGAAAGTTGACTTGGGCCAATGTTGGCCATACTGGCTCCTTGTATTGCGGTAGTGTGATGGTCCTTGGAAGCGCTAGGTCGAAAAGCTCAATAAACAGTTGGATATTTGGTGTAATTTCAAAACTCATTCAATATTTATATAAATTATCTGTAGAAAGATATAAAATTATTGAATGAAATTCAAAATGAAAGAACTCTTACCACTATAATAGCAAAACAGGTACACTTTTTTTGCACGTCTGTAATTGTAGTTCGTTGCTCGTTTGCCGGTAATTTTAGGAATGTTATTTAGCTTTAAACTTTGTCAAAAAACTCTTGGATTTGTCTATTTGTGGAATTCAAAAAGTGCTTTTTCAAATGATTATTTTATATCATGTATGAACTACATACTCTCACCATAAGAACAAAACAAGTACTTTTTTCGCTCGTTCGTCATGCTAGTTTGTTGCTCGTTTTCCGGTAATGTTGTAGCTATGCTATCTACACTAAATAAAACAAAATAGAAAATGTCCTAACCTCTATCTTCACACTGTGGCGAATTCTTTTTTTCCATGATTTCTTCAATAATTTTTTGTTTCGTTGTTGCAATATTTACAAAAAAATGATAGTTAAAAAGCTCGTTAAAAAAAAGTCGCGTGATTTGAAAGCTCGACCAATCAGAAACGTGATGTACACCTGGCGGGCGACACTTTTAGCGTTACGCACAGGGTTTCCATGCGATGACCACGAAAACCGAGTTGCATAGTTTACCATATTCTATACCTATGGTGCTCCGCGCTTGAGCTCCGCTATTAACACATATTATATCTGAAAACCAGGCCATGTTAGATTAAACTGTTTCGCTAGGAGCAAATTTTGTTGAATTTTCTATTGGATTTGGCGATTCTATCCCCCACATAAACAAGCAGTGACGTCATAGTGAAATAGGACAATTGCACCGTTCAAAACACTGACCCGGCAACATGTGCTGCAAGCTAGAAAGAATTTTGTTAAAAACTTGATGAACATTCCACACGAGACAGGAAATGACGTCAAGTGAAATCCAACAATAGCCATTTCGAGGTTGAGGAGGAGAAACTGGGTCGAGTTTGGCATTGAAGTGCATTGTCGACTGCTCTAAGCTGATGTTACACGACACGATTTGCAATGGCGATCGTTCGTGCAACGCTGAAAAAAATTAGTCATTTTAAGCTGCAATGAATTGAAATCAGCTCAAAACATGGCAAACTTTTGCGAATGTCAAAATGCTTGTTCCTTCATTCCGTTTGGCATTTTTAAAACCCCATAAAATGTATGAAATGTATGCGAAAAAGCATTGCGCGAAAAATCGTGATTGCAATCTCAGTATACTGATCAGCTTTATGGGACATATTTCCAAGATGAAGTCTGTAATAGCCCCACAATGCATTGCAATGCCAACTCGACCCAGTCTTTCCTCAATTTCGGAGTGGCTAATATTTACGACATACAGCAATCAAACTCACATGTTGAGTTTTACGGAGAGAGGAAATACCTGGGAAAACCCTTATGACACAGTTCTATTTACCACTGGTATTTGTGAATATTCTGTCGCTGAAATGAGACTCATCATTAGTAAATGAGTCTGTAATCAAGGAGGACAGCGGCATTACACGAATTCGGATAAAAAGTCTACTAATACCCCTTATGTTTCTTAGTCAGTACCTATAAAGTACTTATCAAGTGTAAAACAAGGATAATAGTCCCCTTCACAGTTCCTTGCGCCATTTTGAAAGGTAGCCGTACCTCTGCATTGGAGCGAGACGAACGGTGAGCTTGTATAAAAAAACCTTTTTTAACACCTTGGACAATTATTTGTATTTCTCTTTCATTGCAAGCTCACCGTTCTTCTCGCTCCGGTGCAAAGGCACTGCTACCTTTCAAGGTGGCGCAGGGAACTGTGAAGGGAACTATTATAAACTGTATTTACTTATTTATTTTAAAGCAACTACTAAAACCGCCATTTTTCATCTAGCATTCATCAAGAAGCTTCGACATAAGATCGGGGATTACGGTGCCACACACGTAGTCGTTGCTCCCCAGGCCTCCGAGGCCGAGAAGGCCATCCTCGACCTTCCTGTCCTCAAAGAAGACGCCAAGAAAGCCAAGAAACATATTAGAAAACGAAGCGCTGAGCTAAGCGAAGAGATCAAGAAAGCAGCTTTTGACAATCTGCCGAGTATCTTAAAAGAACACTTTAAAAGAAACACCAATGAGAAGTCCGCTGACAAAAAGAAACGCAGCCTCAAATCGCATTAATAAAATGCTAATGGGATTTTAGATGTTATAGTACGAGTACTTTAATATATAAGTACGATAGGGTGAATTGGATTCGATGCATGATTTTTTTTTTGAGATCTATAAAACGTTCCGTGGCTATTGGTTACGGTTACCACGGATTCGACTAACTCGTATACTGTTGCTATGGATACTAGGGATCAATATAGCATCTTTGAAGATAAGTTGAGTTTAGCTTATAAAAATCGATTTTTTTCTATAAAGGTTTGAAGGGGAGTGATCCCTATCCAAAAGCTAAGCTCTCTCATCTGTGTTGTTATTAGCAATTCCAAGTTTGATGGAAAAGACTGGGTCGAGTTTACATTGCAGTGCATTGTGGGGCTGTTTTGGGGGACATATTTCCAAGATGGCGTCTAGTTTCGTCCCCTAAAATAGTCCCACAATGCACTGCAATGTAAACTCGACCCAGTCTTTTTCCTCCGCCTCGGAAGTGCTAATAGACCATTGTCACGTGGAAGCCATGTTAATTCGAGGCTACAAGGGGGAAATCCTTTTGATCCAGCCAACATGGCTGCCTCGTGAAAACGGTCCACACTATGACTGCTTGTTCAATTTGAATGAGATCTCTTGGATCTGTGACCAGTATGATCAAGTATCGAATCAACACTTTCAAAGCTACCAGGGTGAATCCTATTAAAAATAGTAATAACTATTAATAATTATTAATTAAAGAGCTGTCGTTATGTATACATCGCGGCTTTAGCGAAACGACTCAAGCTTTAAAAAGCTTTTTAAAATACAGGCTGCGGATGGTTTGGACAATCGGTTCTTTTTCGATAAGTAATCGACTTCTCGTCGACACTAATCGATATTTTATCGCCGGGAAGGGTTTCTTTCTAACAAAAATTATCAAGCGTGTGAGCTATGATATGTATATCAAGGCATTTAAAACCACGTGATAGTGGAAAATCACGTGACCAGTGGGTTAACATTTGACATTAATTTGAATAATTTAATTCGTTGCGTGCATTCTACTGCTTTATGAAATACCAGAAGACCTAAGTCGATTTCACGCGAGGCAACATGTCACGCAGTTTTGACACGTGGTCACGTGGTAGGCACCAAGGGTGTATTATAGCTTTTATCATATTTGCATTAATTTTAAAAGATTAGATTTTCTCACTTGTAAAATACACGACTCAAACAAATATTCATTGAAAATAAACTATTAATTTTTCTTTCCTTATATGGGTATTTCGTTTTTATTTGGCTGTGACGGAACTTCCTCTCCCCAGTCCCCCTTCCCTTCCCTTTGGGCCGCTACGCAGGCTAGGTTTGATCAATTCCATTATTGTGCTTGACCTAAAAATATTTATTGGCACGGGAAGTATTCTATTCACATTGGTCCCTTTGTACTCATTCATAAGAGTATACATCGCTCCATATGCAATAGCGCAGCGCAAAAATGACGTCATCAAAACGAAGACACAGGCGAAACTCAGACAAACAAACTTATACTTTACTTTCAGCAGATAATTTTCATAGCCAATCGAAGTAAATCTTAGTTTACATGGGTTATTATTCCAACTTTTAGTAAAGATAATTAAATCGGTTCGTATATATAATGCTGTCACGGTTAAACAGAATGCTATGTTTGTCTGAGTTTTTAAGCTAGTTTTAGAATCTGTGTGCTGCGCTATTAAGTACCATTATTGTAGACTTTTACTACAACCAAACCCCGATGTCATGTGAGCTCGATCTATTAACAGCAAACTAAAATACGACTTCATTTCTTTTGCCCGTTTTCGATATTCCAGTTGAATGATGGAACACGAAATAATTTGAATATATCGAGGCTAACTCCGGGGATTCATCAAAACAATAATGCCATTATATTATTACAGTAATGATGAAAAGGTAAATTATACACCGTGAAAAGATGAAACAACTTACTGACGTTTCGGACGCTAGTCCTTCGTCGGAGTAAAAGAGAAGTGTGATAGTCTTCGGTTGGTTATGTCTCGATTTATTTGTTTATCTTGACTCTATACTACATGTATTGAACAGTACGCGAACTGATATATATCTGGCGTACATGTGTATATATATATACGATTACAATCATGTGATTAACTATAACGTAACTAGTTAAACAAAGATGCATTGTCACACAATATCATATAATGTTACATCCTCCTCTCGACGAACTACAATTCAAACTTTGTTGTTGGTTTGACAACCCGTCCATATCTAGTTGTGTAGTTCGAGGGCGTGTCCATGCCACTAGTACTTTGTGGTACTTGGCCATCTGCTGGTGGTTTTGGTGGTGTATCTTGCTCTTGTACTGCTGTATCCGGTCGCAAGTCAGACCTTGTTCTGCGATATACAGTTTCATTATCATGCCTTTTCACAAGGTACGACCTTGGTTCTCTAGCTTGTTGCTGTACTACTGCTGGCTCCCATGTCTTCCATCTGTGATCATACATGCGCACTGGTTGCCCACCATATAAGGGTTGTTGTACTCTTCCAGTGGTACGGTTATAGTATTTACTCTGCTGTTCTTGTCGGTCAAGTAGACTCTCTCTGATCTGGTCCCTATCATTTCCAGTCTGGAATGCTCTTTGTGCAGCTGGTAAAGTGGTCTTGAACTTTCGACTGTTAAGAAGTTCTGCTGGTGACTTGAGGTTATTGTTGACTGGTGTTGTCCTGTACGAAAGGATCCCCAAGTATGGGTCCTCACCTCGCTCGTCACACTTCTTCAGGATGTTTTTTATGATTTGCACCATTCTCTCAGCAAAACCGTTTGACTGTGGGTACAAAGGTGAGCTTGTCACATGGTCTATACCATATGTTGCTGTAAACGAACTGAATTCTTTGCAGTTGTACTGCGGTCCGTTGTCAGTTATAAGGCGTGATGGAATACCATGCTCTGCGAATATACTCTTCAGGTGGCTGATGACGGCTGCTGAGGTAGTACCTGTGAGGTAACGTATGACTGGGAACTTGCTGTATTGGTCAGCCACTAGTAGGTAGTGCCTACCTCTGTACTCAAACATGTCAGAACTGAGTGTTTCCCATGGTCGGCTGGGTGTATCAGCTTGCAAGATTGGTTCTCTTTGGTTCTTTTTATTGATATCTCTGACATGGTTCACATTGTTCAACTATTTGCGTTATATCTTTCGTTATTCCAGGCCAGAATACACATGATCGTGCTCTGAGAAGACACTTTTCGATGCCTAGGTGGCCTTGGTGGAGGGCGCGTAAGATGTCAGCACGTAGCTTGGGTGGGACGATGATTCGGTCTTGCTTAAGGAGGATACCATCTTCGATAGTAAGTTCCTCTCGAAAATTCCAATAGTCTAGTAGAGCTGCTGGACAATTACCTCTCTGATCAGGCCATCCTCTAAACACGGTTTCTCTGAGAAGCGACATGGTAGAATCCCTTGCTGTCTCTTCTCTGATCTGTTTAAGTTTTGTAGGCGAGGCAGGTAGGGTCTTTGTGATGCAGTGGACATCTATTCTTGGTAGTTCTCCAATGGTTGGCCCTGTTTGTGGAGTGATTCTCGAGAGGGCGTCTGCAATGGGGACATTAGCTCCTTTAACGTATGTAACTGTGACGTCATACTTCAATGCGCGGAGCACCAATCGTTGTAGCCTCGGGGGGCAGCTAGCGAGTTTCTTTTTGAAGATTGACTCAAGAGGTTTGTGGTCAGTTTCTATCTTGCAGTGCTTCCCATATATAAAATAATGAAATCTTTCTAGGCCCCATACCACGCCTAGCGTCTCTCTCTCAATGTTACTGTAGTTTGATTCTGTATCTGTGAGTGCTTTCGATGCGTAGCATACTGGTTGGCCATTTTGTAGGAGGACTGCGCCTAGTCCCTTCTGCGACGCATCTGTTTGAATAGTTGTCTCAGCATTCTTGTCGAAGTACCGGAGTATTGGAGCTGATGCGATTTCTTTCTTGACATCCTGGAAGGCTTTATCCTGTTCTGTATCCCAAACAAAAGCTGTTTCAGCTTTGGTCAGTTCTCTTAGTGGTGCTGTGATTGTCGCTAGACGGCTGGAGTACCTTGTCAAGTAATTAACAAGGCCCAAGAAGCTCTGTAAATCCTTGACGCTTTGCGGTGGTTGCATGTTCAATATGGCTGATATTTTCTTTGTATCTGGCTTAATCCCTTCAGGTGTCCATGTGTGTCCAAAAAAACTCACTTCTTTGCATTTGACTTGCACTTTGTCTTTATTGAACTTTATGCCCTTCTCTCTTGCGCGGCACATTAATTTGGCTAAGTTGTCGTCATGTTCTTTCTCTGTTTTGCCATACACGAAGTTGTCGTCGGCGATGCCTGTAACACCTTGCAGGCCTTCTAGGGATGAGTCGAGTTCCTTTTGGAAAATGTCTTGCGATACGTTTAGTCCAAATGGCATTCGCGTGAATCGATACCGGCCGAATGGGGTGTTAAACGTGGTGAGCAGCGAGCTCTCTTTGTCAAGAGGCACATGCCAGTAGCCCTTCGTGGCATCAACAATACTAAAGAATTTAGCATTATGTAGTTGGCTTACTACATCGTCTATCGTCCTAGAGTGGTAGTGCTCTCGCTTTACCCATTTGTTGAGGTCCCTGGGGTACAGGCACACTCATAGCTTTGTTATCTCACCCTTGTCGTTGACTGTCTCGTTCAGGACTACACTGTCGACCCAGTCTGTAGGCTCATTTACTGCTTCTATAACTCCAAGTTCCTCCATGTTGTCAAGTTCGGCTTTGAAACGTTCGCGTAAATGTATAGGTACTGCTCTAGGAGGGTGAACGACCGGCTCTGCTCTTGGGTCCAAGGTGATGTGGTATGGCTTCATTTCAAAGGTACCAATACCTTCAAAACGGTCTTTGTATTCATGTATGAGTCTCTCTTTGGTTAGAGGACGGTTGTCTTGCAACTTTCCTTTTTGCTTGTTGAATGTTTCAATGCTGCAGTTGATTGTAACGAGTCCAAGTTGTTCGCACGTGTTGCATCCAAGCATGGCAGGCCCTTGTACATCTGTTACAGTAAAGGGTACCTTCATAGTATTCCCATTGTAGTGTACGTACAGTTCACATGTACCGATACAACGGATTTCCTGTCCACCATACGCGGTTAGAATATGTGGTGGCCCGAGTACTTTATCTTTCGGTAAAGCGATTATCTTGTCGAAGTCTGTTTTAGACGTAACGTTGGTCTCTGCGCCCGTATCAAGTTTACATGATAACCTTGTCATTTTCTTGTGGAATGGCCGTGTTGTGACGTTAACGGTTGTAATCACTTTGTTGCGACTTGAACTCTGTAACCCGTTGACTTCAAGCGATCCCATAAAGAATCTTTTAAAATCTTCTTCACAGTGTTCAGGACTTGGTTCCTCGTTTATTTCGTGTACTTGTCTGCGCTTGTTACACATCTTACTGAAATGTCCTCGTCTGTGGCAGTAATGACATTCGACACCGCTGGCGGGGCATTTCCGGTTTGCTGTGTGCTGTTCATTCCCGCAACGGTGACACGTGGATTTGGTCGTCGATTTAGTTTCTTTATTCGTAGGGTACTGTTCATACTTGCGTTGATTTTGCGTTTGTCGCTGTGGACCCTTTAGAGCATTTACTTCATGGCTTGCGTTGCTCATCGCGACAAGTTGTTCACGTGTTGCTTCTTCGGTTCGTGCGATTTCCCTCGCTCTCTGGAACGTCAATGAATTTCCCTCTGCAATGCATTTCTTTCTAACAGTCTCATAGCCAGTGCCAAAAACTAGAGTGTCTCTCAGCATTTCATCTCGTAGTTCGACGGGAAATCCACAACTTTGTACGATGAGTTGTGCTTCTGTCAGAAAGACGTCTAGCGGTCTGCCGTTTTGTCTCACATTACGTAAATTAAATCTGTTCAAGATATGGTTTGCTTGTGGCTTAACATGATCCTCAAATCTCTTCCAATATCCATTTATGTCCTTGTGCTCTTCCTCGTCCAATGTCCAAGTGTTGTATAGATCTAGTCCATAGTCTCCTGACCATAACAGTAGGTAGTTAATCCTTTGCTCTTTAGTTTTGCCCTTCAATGGCCCATCAAACATGAGTTCGCATTTCTGTTTAAAACGCTTGAAACGGTTATATAAATCTGGTCCAGACGACCAATCCATCTTTGGGGCTTTGAAGCCTGAAAGATCTCCCATTCTCGTACTGGATTTGCTGAACAATACGATGTAAATACTAATGAATACGATGATGCGTGGCGGCGACTTGAAAATTGACCTCGGTGTTATTGTTGTGTAATCCCTGGGTGTAATCTCTCGAAGACTTGGCTTTACGAATAGGTTCTTCGAAGTAAGTTAACTGATCCCGGTTCTGACATCCATGTGATAGTCTTCGGTTGGTTATGTCTCGATTTATTTGTTTATCTTGACTCTATACTACATGTATTGAACAGTACGCGAACTGATATATATCTGGCGTACATGTGTATATATATATACGATTACAATCATGTGATTAACTATAACGTAACTAGTTAAACAAAGATGCATTGTCACACAATATCATATAATGTTACAAGAAGGACTAGCGTCCGAAACGTCAGTAAGTTGTTTCATCTTTTCACGGTGTATAATTTACCTTTTCATCATTACTGTTTCATTAGAAACACCGACGCAGCTCACACTAGTTTTTAGCTAGTTATATCTTTCCATTATATTATTGCTTCCCAGAGCCTCCACTCAAAATATTTGGTGCTTGACCACTCAACCAAATTTAATTGACGAAGTTGGCCATTGCGACATCATATGCCAAACATTATACTGTGTTTTTGTCGAGTAAGAAAGCACAAGCTATTCAATTTCCACAAGGAAATTTGCTTCTAGGTAAGAAATCCATTTATTAGCGATAGTTTAGTTTGAATATCAAAGTTCAAATGGTTTAGCTTTTGCTCAAGATGACATAACAACATGTATTTCCGCCTTGATATTGTGTGTTTTCACTTCTAGAATACCGAAGAAAACCAACCAAGGCATCTAGTTAGAGGTGCTTAAAGTTAAACTGAACATCTTGGAGTGAAGGTAAGATGTGTTTGAGGTCTCGCCGGGTTTAGTCCTTGATTCAAGCACTGAAAGAACCATGTATTTTATGTATTTTATTTCGAGCATGTTGAGAGTGATTTCACAGCTCAGGCTACCATGCCAATTAACGCCATAGTAAGATATTTGCGAAGGAAAAATGTAGATAATCCCTCGAACACAGAAGAGAAAACGAACAAAGAAGATTAAATTAATGGGATTCAACAGTGGCAAATCTTAGAATTCAGTCAATTTCGAAATTCAGGAAATATTCAGGAGAAAAACCCTTGAAGCACAGTAGAAAATCAACAATCAACTCTACACAAACTGAAAAGCGAGACCGGGAACTAATAATAAATAGATAACAATAATATTAATAAATTATATTTAGTAATATGGCGTTGTTCTTCTTTATTCATTGTTTTATATACTATAATAGTGCTAGTCGGCATTGATCTTCATATTTCTCTGTGCTTAGTTTTAATAATAACGATCTTACGTTAGTTCTAATGATATCTCGATAGATTGTTAACCTGTCATAATTTGAAAAGTTCAGCTTAATCGCACACCGTAGAAGCTGTTTGGCATAAAAAATGACAGTATAATCATCCATGCATTCTCCATAGCTTGCACTGGAAGACTTATGGTAACTGATAAATCATAACATATCTGATTGTTGTATTCTTGATTATTGAATGCAGTTCATACGAGTAAATCTGTGGAAACAGTTTAAAATGGCTTCACTATTTCAGAGTACTTTTATTAACCAAAGTATGCTTTTGAAAATAAAAAACGCTTTGCCAAGCTAACTACATGTCATGCATCAGGTCAGAGACGAAACATCGTAATAGAGTATTAAGATTTTGGACAAATGGATCTAAATTGAAATTATTTTTTATACAAAAAGTGTCTTTTTTCTTTTTTCTTTTTCTTTTTTCTTTTTTCCTTTCATTCTCAATTTATATTCGATTGGTTTTTTTTATCTGACGCCATGGGGTCATACAGTGGGGGCGTTGGCAGAATATTCCTGAATTATTTTTATACAAAGTGAACGCATTATAATGCGCAAATCAGAAAGCAAAGGGTAACGCTAGGAAACGCAATGTGAATCATAGTCTGGCAATGACGAGTCCTTGGAGTGACCGTGTCCGTGTTTATGCCGTGTTTCGGGTACATTTGCCCAAACTCGACCTTTCTTGTATTCCGAGCATCTTTTTTATTCGAGTGAAGCGAGAATTTGACGATCGTAGCGAGTGAGAGACAAAGTCGCGAGTGGTCGACTTGTCTTTCTTGCAGGAAATTCAATTTGCGTTTCCAGCCATTACCGAATTTGATACCAGGAGTATTGTTTTCAGAAGGCGGAGCCAAATGATTTTAGTTTTTGCTTATTTGTCAGTGGCTCATGCAATATCCGATGGCAGAGCCACAAAAACATGGTTGATAATAATGGTTGATAGAACTGTTATGGGACGACCGCTCGCTCTCGCTCTGAGCTTCGGGATCTTTACTCTACTATCTCTGTGTTGAACTTATTTCATAAGCTGTATTTACAATAATTCTATGATCTCTAATCAATGTGAGAATATCGTTGAACCATGATTGGCTAAAAGAATAAGTAAATTCCTAAGTATGATATTCTAATGAGGAGTAGTACGAGTGAAAATCTTGGAATTAAACATAGCTTAAACTAAAGTTAATATATGAATATATTGTAAATGTGTATGAAAGGCTAAACGAATATTTCTATCAAGGAATACTTAAGGAGGAAGTATGGTCGAGTGGTCATAGCGTCGGTTTCGCAATCCGTTGGTGCCGAGTTCGATTCTCGCTGTGGCCACAAGCTGAAACTGTATTTGTCCTGGTTTTTGATTAGTTCAAATTCATTTTCTCGACCATGCTTGTAAATAGAAGAGATAAATACATTGAGACGTAAATAAAGTGGATTTATTTATTTTCAATTTATTTATCATAAGGTTTAAAAGATTTGTGCGAAAATAACTGAGCAAAGGGGTAAAAGGTGTGTAGGGCGTAACCACAGGTACCAATGCTAATGGGAGGAGCTAAGAAGTTTACTTGTGAATTCAATGAATACCATTATCTAAACTTGTGCGTGATGTTAGCCTTGCTGAAATCTTGATACTTTTACATATCTAATAGCTAATTACATAGCTAATTGATCATTCTTTATCTTGTTTTCATACGATAAGCAATAGTAATTAGAAAACTGATGTCTATCTTAGTCTGTAACAACATTCGTTTTCTCTCTAATAACATAACTCCAGCTAAGACTGTTGAACAATCGAACACGAAATAATCTGACTAATATATCGAGGGTAGCTCCGGGGTTGATTCAAAACAATGATGCCATTATGTTATTGCTTCCCACAGCCTCCACTCAAAATATTTGGTGCTTGACCACTCAACCAAATTTAATTGACGAAGTTGGCCATTGTGACATCGTATGCCAAACATTATACTGTGTTTTTGTCGAGAAAAAAGCACAAGAGAATTTACTTCCAGGTAAGAAATCCATATATTAGCGATAGTTGAGTTTGATATCAAAGTTCAAATGGTTTAGATTTTGCTCAAGATGAGATAACAACATGTATTTCCGCCTTGATATTGTGTGTTTTCACTTCTAGAATACCGAAGAAAACCAACCAAGGCGTCTAGTTAGAGGTGCTTAGAGTTTAACTGAATACCTTGAAGTGAAGGTAAGATGTGTTTGGGGTGTCGCCGGATTTAGTCCTTGATACAAGCATTGAAAGAACCATGTATTTTATGTATTTTATTTCGAGCATGTTGAGAGTGATTTCACAGCTCAGGCTACCATGCAAATTAACGCCATAGTGAGATATTTGTGAAGGAAAAACGTAGATAAACCTTCAAACAGAGAAGAGAAAACGAACCAAAAAGAAACTATACTAAAAAGAATTAAATATACCACAACAAGATAAAGAAAAGGGACAAAATTCAGGAGAAAATTAACAAACAACTCTACACAAACTGAAACCCGAGACCGAAAATCAATAATAAATAGATACTGACAATAATAGTAATAAATTATATTTAGTAATATGGCGTTGTTCTTCTTTATTCATTGTTTTATACACTATAATAGTGCTAGTCAGCATTGATCTTCATATTCATCTGTGCTTAGTTTTAATAATAATGATCTTACGTTAGTTCTAATGATTTCTTGATAGATTGTTTAACCTCTCATAATTTGAAAAGTTCAGCCTAATCGCACACCGTAGCAACTCTTTTGCATAAAAAAATGACAGTATAATCATCCATGCATTCTCCATAGCTTGCACTGGAAGCCTTATGGTAATTCGGATAAATCATAACATATTTGATTCTTGTATTCTTGATTATTGAATGCAGTTCATACAAGAAAATCTGTGGAAACAGTTTAAAATGGCTTCACTATTTCAGAGTACTTTTATTAACCAAAGTATGCTTTTGAAAATAAAAAACGCTTTGCCAAGCTAACTACATGTCATGCATCAGGTCAGAGACGAAACATCGTAATAGATTATTAAGATTTTGGACAAATGGATCTAAATTGAAATTATTTTTTATACAAAAAGTGTCTTTTTTCTTTTTTCTTTTTTCTTTTTTCCTTTCATTCTCAATTTATATTCGATTGGTTTTTTTATCTGACGCCATGGGGTCATACAGTGGGGGCGTTGGCAGAATATTCCTGAATTATTTTTATACAAAGTGAATTATAATGCGCAAATCAGAAAGCAAAGGGTAACGCTAGGAAACGCAATGTGAATCATAGTCTGGCAATGACGAGTCCTTGGAGTGACCGTGTCCGTGTTTATGCCGTGTTTCGGGTACATTTGCCCAAACTCGACCTTTCTTGTATTCCGAGCAGTTTTTTTATTCGAGTGAAGCGAGAATTTGAAGATCGTAGCGAGTGAAAGACGAAGTCGCGAGTGGTCGACTTGTCTTTCTTGCATGAAATTCAATTTGCGTTTCCAGCCATTAATACCGAATTTGATACCAGGAGTATTGTATTAAGGAGGCGGAGCCAAATGATTTTAGTTTTTGCTTGTTTGTCAGTGGCTCCATGCAATATCCGATGGCAGAGCCACAAGAACATGGTTGATAATAATGATTGATAGAACTGTTATGGGACGACCGCTCGCTCTCTGTCTGAGCTTCGGGATCTTTACTCTACTCTCTGTGTTGAACTTATTTCACAAGCTGTATTTATAATAATTCTATGACAGGTTTTAGTCTATAATCAATGTGTATGATATTCTAATGAGGAGTAGTACGAGTGAAAATCTTGGAATTAAACATAGATTAAACTAAAGTTAATATATGAATATATTGTAAATGTGTAGGAAAGGCTTCAGGAATATTTCTATCAAGGAATACTTAAGGAGTAAGCATGGTCGAGTGGTCATAGCGTCGGTTTCGGTTCGAGTCCCGCCGTGGCGACTACCTGAGACTGTATTTGTCCTGATTCCTGATTAGTTCAAATTCAGTTTCTCGACCATGCTTATAAATAGCCAACTGCATTGCTTCCTTGCCAGTTGGGATTTTTTTAGCAGTATTAAGTTTCTATGTAATATATACAGTATGAGTGGCCGTGTTGATCAGATATGCAACCACGAGGCGTAGCCGAGTGATTGTATATCTGATACAACACGGACGCGAATACTGTATATGACTTATCAAACGTCTAGGGTACTTCCTTTGTGTTTTACTAAATTTTCAAAATTAAAGTGAATTTGGGCAAGAAAATCCAACTTAAAGTTTATGCAAATGAACACAGTTTTGTATCAGATTTACAACACTCTTCACGGTCGTGATTTCTGTTGTGTTTTCCTCATGAATTATTAATGAGTTTGATAATTATCTATTTCAGTTTCTAATTTGTCTCCCCAATTACCTCCGAAAGCAAATACATTGAGACATAAATAAAGTGGATTTATTTATGTATATTTTATTTATCATAAGGTTTAAAAGAATAGTGCTAAAATAACTGAGCAAAGGGGTAAAAGGTGTGTAGGGCGTAACCACAGGTACCAATGCTAATGGGAGGAGCTAAGGTTTACTTGTGAATTCAATGCATACCATTATCTAAACTTGTGCGTGATGCTAGCCTTGCTGAAATCTTGATACTTTTACATATCTAATAGCTAATTACATAGCTAATTGATCATTCTTTATCTTGTTTTCATACGATAAGCAATAGTAATTAGAAAACTGATGTCTATCTTAGTCTGTAAAAACATTCGTTTTCTCTCTAATAATATAACTCCAACTAAGACTGTTGAACAATCGAACACGAAATAATCTGAATATCTCAAGGCTAGCTCCGGGGTTGGTTCAAAACAATGATGCCATTCTATTATTGCTTCCCACAGCCTCCACTCAAAATATTTGGTGCTTGACCACTCAACCGAATTTAATTGACGAAGTTGGCTATTGCGACATCATATGCCAAACATTATACTGTGTTTTTGTCGAGAAAAAAGCACAAGAGAATTTACTTCCAGGTAAGAAATCCATTTATTAGCGATAGTTTAGTTTGAATATCAAAGTTCAAATGGTTTAGATTTTGCTCAAGATGACATAACAACATGTATTTCCGCCTTGATATTGTGTTTTCACTTCTAGAATACCGAAGAAAACCAACCAAGACGTCTAGTTAGAGGTGCTTAGAGTTTAACTGAATACCTTGAAGTGAAGGTAAGATGTGTTTGGGGTGTCGCCGGGTTTAGTCCTTGATTCAAGCATTGAAAGAACCATGTATTTTATGTATTTTATTTCGAGCATGTTGAGAGTGATTTCACAGCTCAGGCTACCATGCAAATTAACGCCATAGTAAGATATTTGCGAAGGAAAACGTAGATAAACCCTCGAACACAGAAGAGAAAACGAACCAACAAGAAATTATACTAAAAAGAATTAAATATACCACAACGAGACAAAGAAAAGGAACAAAATTCATTAAAGAATGGTAGGAACTTGTGGATAAATTGAATCACCAGAAGAGAAAACGAACCAACAAGAAATTATACTAAAAAGAATTAAATATACCACAACGAGACAAAGAAAAGGAACAAAATTCATTAAAGAATGGTAGGAACTTGTGGATAAATTGAATCACCAGAAGAGAAAACGAACCAACAAGAAATTATACTAAAAAGAATTAAATATACCACAAAGAGACAAAGAAAAGGAACAACATTCAGGAGAAAATTAACAAACAACTCTACACAAACTGAAACCCGAGACCGAAAACCAATAATAAATAGATAACAATAATAGTAATAAATTATATTTAGTAATATGGCGTTGTTCTTCTTTATTCATTGTTTTATACGCTATAATAGTGCTAGTCGGCATTGATCTTCATATTTCTCTGTGCTTAGTTTTGATAATAATGATCTTACGTTAGTTCTAATGATATCTTGGTAGATTGTTAACCTGTCATAATTTGAAAATTTCAGCCTAATCGCACACCGTAGCAACTCTTTTGCATAAAAAATTACAGAAATATCAGCCATGCATTCTCCATAGCTTGCACTGGAAGACTTATGGTAACGGATAAATTATAACATATTTGATTCTTGTATTCTTGATTACTGAATGCAGTTCTTACAAGGAAATCTGTGGAAACAGTTCGAAATAGCATCACTATTTCAGAGTACTATTCTTAACCAAAGTATGCTTTTGAAAATAGAAAACGCTTAGCCAAGGTATTTACATGTCATGCATCAGGTCAGAGACAAAACATCGTAACAGATTATTGAGATTTTGGACAAATGGATCTAAATCGAAGTTATTTTTTTATACAACAAGTAGAGTCTTTTTTCTTCTTTTTTCTTTCTTTCTTTCTTTCTTTCTTTCTTTCTTTCTTTCTTTCTTTCTTTCTTTCTTTCTTTCTTTCTTTCTTTTCTTTTTTTTTTCTTTCTTTTTTTTCTTCATTTTTTTGCATTGTCGATTTATATTCGATTGTATTTTTTTCTGACGCCTTGGGGTCATACGGCGGGGGTGCTGACAGAATATTCCGGAATTAGAAATTTATTTTTAATTTATTTTTCATAAGTTTTAAAAGAATAGTGCTAAAATGACTGAGCAAAGGGGTAAAAGGTGTGTAGGGCGTAACCACAGGTACCAATGCTAATGGGAGGAGCTAAGAGGTTTACTTGTGAATTCAATGCATACCATTATCTAAACTTGTGCGTGATGCTAACCTTGCTGAAATCTTATATCGATACTTTTACATAGGCAATTGATCATTTTTTATCTTGTTTTCATACGATAAGCAATAGTAATTAGAAAACTGATGTCTATTTTAGTCTGTAAAAACATTCGTTTTCTCTCTAATAATATAACTCCAACTAAGACTGTTGAACAATCGAACACGAAATAATCTGAATATCTCAAGGCTAGCTCCGGGGTCGATTCAAAACAATGATGCCATTCTATTATTGCTTCCCAGAGCCTCCACTCAAAATATTTGGTGCTTGACCACTCAACCGAATTTAATTGACGAAGTTGGCTATTGCGACATCATATGCCAAACATTATACTGTGTTTTTGTCGAGAAAAAAGCACAAGAGAATTTACTTCCAGGTAAGAAATCCATTTATTAGCGATAGTTTAGTTTGAATATCAAAGTTCAAATGGTTTAGATTTTGCTCAAGATGACATAACAACATGTATTTCCGCCTTGATATTGTGTTTTCACTTCTAGAATACCGAAGAAAACCAACCAAGACGTCTAGTTAGAGGTGCTTAGAGTTTAACTGAATACCTTGAAGTGAAGGTAAGATGTGTTTGGGGTGTCGCCGGGTTTAGTCCTTGATTCAAGCATTGAAAGAACCATGTATTTTATGTATTTTATTTCGAGCATGTTGAGAGTGATTTCACAGCTCAGGCTACCATGCAAATTAACGCCATAGTAAGATATTTGCGAAGGAAAACGTAGATAAACCCTCGAACACAGAAGAGAAAACGAACCAACAAGAAATTATACTAAAAAGAATTAAATATACCACAACGAGACAAAGAAAAGGAACAAAATTCATTAAAGAATGGTAGGAACTTGTGGATAAATTGAATCACCAGAAGAGAAAACGAACCAACAAGAAATTATACTAAAAAGAATTAAATATACCACAACGAGACAAAGAAAAGGAACAAAATTCATTAAAGAATGGTAGGAACTTGTGGATAAATTGAATCACCAGAAGAGAAAACGAACCAACAAGAAATTATACTAAAAAGAATTAAATATACCACAAAGAGACAAAGAAAAGGAACAACATTCAGGAGAAAATTAACAAACAACTCTACACAAACTGAAACCCGAGACCGAAAACCAATAATAAATAGATAACAATAATAGTAATAAATTATATTTAGTAATATGGCGTTGTTCTTCTTTATTCATTGTTTTATACGCTATAATAGTGCTAGTCGGCATTGATCTTCATATTTCTCTGTGCTTAGTTTTGATAATAATGATCTTACGTTAGTTCTAATGATATCTTGGTAGATTGTTAACCTGTCATAATTTGAAAATTTCAGCCTAATCGCACACCGTAGCAACTCTTTTGCATAAAAAATTACAGAAATATCAGCCATGCATTCTCCATAGCTTGCACTGGAAGACTTATGGTAACGGATAAATTATAACATATTTGATTCTTGTATTCTTGATTACTGAATGCAGTTCTTACAAGGAAATCTGTGGAAACAGTTCGAAATAGCATCACTATTTCAGAGTACTATTCTTAACCAAAGTATGCTTTTGAAAATAGAAAACGCTTAGCCAAGGTATTTACATGTCATGCATCAGGTCAGAGACAAAACATCGTAACAGATTATTGAGATTTTGGACAAATGGATCTAAATCGAAGTTATTTTTTTATACAACAAGTAGAGTCTTTTTTCTTCTTTTTTCTTTCTTTCTTTCTTTCTTTCTTTCTTTCTTTCTTTCTTTCTTTCTTTCTTTCTTTCTTTCTTTCTTTCTTTCTTTCTTTCTTTCTTTCTTTCTTTCTTTCTTTCTTTTCTTTTTTTTTTTTCTTTCCTTTTTTTCTTCATTTTTTTGCATTGTCGATTTATATTCGATTGTATTTTTTTCTGACGCCTTGGGGTCATACGGCGGGGGTGCTGACAGAATATTCCGGAATTAGAAATTTATTTTTAATTTATTTTTCATAAGTTTTAAAAGAATAGTGCTAAAATGACTGAGCAAAGGGGTAAAAGGTGTGTAGGGCGTAACCACAGGTACCAATGCTAATGGGAGGAGCTAAGAGGTTTACTTGTGAATTCAATGCATACCATTATCTAAACTTGTGCGTGATGCTAACCTTGCTGAAATCTTATATCGATACTTTTACATAGGCAATTGATCATTTTTTATCTTGTTTTCATACGATAAGCAATAGTAATTAGAAAACTGATGTCTATTTTAGTCTGTAAAAACATTCGTTTTCTCTCTAATAATATAACTCCAACTAAGACTGTTGAACAATCGAACACGAAATAATCTGAATATCTCAAGGCTAGCTCCGGGGTCGATTCAAAACAATGATGCCATTCTATTATTGCTTCCCAGAGCCTCCACTCAAAATATTTGGTGCTTGACCACTCAACCAAATTTAATTGATGAAGTTGGCCATTGCGACATCTAACGCGAATGAAGCGATTTCGAATGTCATTCTTTTTCCAGCTCCTGTAGTTTCCTTTATATATATATATATATATATATAGTAGAGAATATTATTATTTCTATTGCTACACATGGGTTAATACCAGCTTTTACCAATGGTACTAGCTGATCCATTTTTGTAAGGTAAAATAAAGCAGTTATTATTATTATTATAAAAACATCTCTGCGCGAAAGATACGCTTTGTTACTGGTAGTCTTTGAAAATATGGTAGCCATATCAATTAGCCTCAGATATTGATCTCATGTTGACATCGTTGTGTTGACAGATACGGATGGAGATAATCTTACCAATCTTACATTGTGATTGACAGCTATAATTTTGAGCATTGTGATTGGCAGTAATTTTGAGCATTGTGATTGGCTGTCATTTTGAGCATTGTGATTGGCTGTAATTTGGAGCATTGTGATTGGCTGTAATTTGGAGCATTGTGATTGGCTGTAATTTACCGACTGATTTTTGGCTTGGTAAATTTGGCGGGAAGCAAGAACGAATAGTCCATCGTACCCGAGTCAAAATACAAAAAAGCGGCGGGCTTTGCGAAAATCTGTGTTTCGGGCATTAGATTTAATGTAAATTGAAGAGTAAATACTCGCGCTATGTGATTGGTCATGCTGTAACGTCATGAGGGCGTGTCCCTCATAAGGATTAACATATATACATTTTGTAATTCTAGTATTGATTTCAGTTGTCACGAGTTATCAAAGAGTATTCATCTAGGTTAGTTAATCGTATTGTAATGGTCATGGCGTATTAAAATGTAGAGTACAGTATTCCACTCGGTGTGTGTTACCGCTAGTCACAGGGACACAACACTGGCATATGCTTTGCAGTGTTACGACTGTTTTCGTGCCACCAGCTGTTTACAGTCATACGAAAACTCCTCTAACAACCAGTTGTGTGTAACAGTTGTAGAGAGTTGTAGATCCGTTACAAAACGAAACTAAAATTTTTAGAAAATTTTCCGGTTACCCACAGGACAAGGAAAGTCTCTTATTTTCGAAATAGCAATGACATAAAAGGACATTCTTAACGAGCTAGTGGGCTTGGGTGCTCTTTCAGGTCAAACGGAGTTTAAAAGGCTGTTAATTAGACAAGTAGTGGTAAAGATGAAACAAGTGAAATACAGTTAATAGGACTTTTTTAGTTTTTTTCCCGATCATTTACTCTCGTATGAAGACGCCTCAAAAATGTTCGTCCACAGGACCATTTTCGACATCGTTTAATTTAATTTCGATTGTTTTAAATCTTTCCAAATCTAAGCGATGTAACTGTTCAGTTAATATATTTAATGTATGTATACAATTATGATATGTAAGAAGAAACTACAATGGAGTGATTATAAAAAGAAATTCTCATAAATTGTCCTTGGTTGATTCGTACTTGGTTATTTGTTGACTAGGATTCTATTGTTATTGCAGATGGCCGCAGCACAGGAGTTTTCCACAGAAGAACTTAACTACTTTAGAGTTTGCAGCGTCGCCACTCGAATCATTGCTGACGGACTACGAGTAGTCTTCAAACAATTATGGGACACTCATTACCAGGCGACACACGGCCCGTGGCAAGATACGGCTAAAAATGGCATTGATTTGTACGGCATGGAATCTTCCAAAAGTCGTAAGAAAAATTCACGACAACTTTTAATTTTGAGAAATGGCAATAGACTTGAATGGGACTGTACCTGTCTTTTTGTTGCCATTCTCTATTCAGATAGTTTTGGCAAGGGTCTCCTTTGCGATCCCGTTGTTAAGAATGCCGTGGATGATTTACGTCAGTTCCGTAATAAAGTCTTTGCTCATTTGTCTGATGGAAAGTTAAGAGAAAAGGATTTTCAAGCCTCTATCCAAAATGTCATAGATGCTTTTATCGCCCTAAAACTAGACACTGCTGATATAGAGACAATCAAAAACCAGAAAACATTTCCTACAGAGGAACTACGTCTCACTAAGCAACAGTTAGAAAAGGAGAAAATACGTAATGAGGAACCACGATCGTTTTGTGTTTTGCCGCCTAAACCATCCCACGAAGTTATCGATCGTTTCAGCAAAGTGAATGAGATACTACAAGAAATGACAAGGTTGAGAAGCGCAAAGAAAAATGAAATAACGGTTGTTTATCTGTCTGGGAATCCTGGCTGTGGCAAAAGTGAAATAGCAAGACAGATAGGTGAGAGGGTTTTCGATGATGTTCCCGATAACGCCACAGATCAAGTAAAGTTTGTGTTCGCCCTAAACGCATCCAGTACAGATACATTAATACAATCATATATTGAATTTGCAATTACTTTAAACTGCGATGAAAAATCTACTACGAGTATTGGAACATCAAATGATCTTTCTCCGGAAGACAAACTTATTCATCTTAAAAGTCTTGTAGCTCCCAAACTGCGAAAGTATTCTTCATGGCTCTTGATCGTGGATAACGTCACAGACGTTAAATCAGTCTTCAGATTCTTACCAAAAGCGGGAGAGAAGACGGAGGGCACTGGTCAAATACTTTTTACCACACAAGACAGTCGATCCATTGGTGTCAATGATTCGTACACTTACCATTTATCCCTTAGTCGCGGTATGAAACCTGATGAAGCGGTAAAAACACTTTCTGAAATATCGGACGCTGCTTCAAATATAGAATGCATTTTACCAGTCGCGAAGGCTCTAGATTTCCAGCCACTAGCACTAGCGTGTGCAGCAACTTACATGACGCGTGTAAGTGATATAACCTCAATGTCATGGGAAGAATATTTACAGAAGATTCAACAAGGCAAGAGAGAAGCGACTGAAGGGGAATATGAAAGAATTAGTGTAACTTACGCTCAACCGATGACTGCAGCAGTCAAGTTGGCCTTAGAAAAAGAAATGGCTGCAGACATGGTTATGATGCATGCTTTTCAGTTCTTGTCTGCGTTAGGCCCTGAGCGGATACCCTTGGAATATGTCGTACAATATGTAACACGGTGCATGGCAGATCAAGACGAAGATCATGTAGCCGCTACTGTCTTTTCATCTTCACTTATTCTTAATTATTCCGAAGACCAGTCAAACGACATTGTCATACATCAAGTTGTACATAGCTGTCTACAAGATATTGTTCTACACAAGAACAAAAAAGAGGAATTTCATTTCTTGGTAAACGTTATTAATGCTTTTTCAGCACTTTTAAGCGCCTTTGATGAGGAAAACGTCAATCACATTAAAACAACAAAATTTGTAGTAGTGCATTTTATGCACTTCTCAAAACACTTAACCAATTTTACAACGGAATCTTTATCTCCGATAAAACAGGAAACGAATTTTGAACAAAAACACAATGAGTTACGCTACTTCTCAGCCGCGGGAGACGTCTGCCGAACCCACGCTAAGTATGAAGCTGCGAAAACATTGTTTAAAACAGTACTAATGATCAAAGAATTTTATCATCATTGTAATCATCCAACACTTGCTCCTACATTGACTAGTCTTGGATCGAACCTCTTTAGTCTGGGCAAGCATGAAGAAGCGCAGAAATATCTCGAGAGAGCGTTCATCTTGACTAGTCAAGAGAAGGCGTATGATAAAGATCTTCCAACAGTTGCTACTTCATTGAATAATCTAGGAACGAACCTCAGTCATCTGAGCAAGCATGAAGAAGCGCAGAAAGTTCTCAAGAGAGCATTGGCTATTCAAGATGTGGCGTACGGTCAAAATCATCCAAAACTTGCTACTACATTGAATAATTTAGGATCGGACCTCCGTACACTGGGCAAACATGCAGAAGCGCAGAAACGTATCGAGAGAGCATTGACTATTCAAGAGATGGCGTATGATCAAAATCATCCAGCACTTGCTCCTACATTGAATAATCTAGGATTGAACCTCATTGATCTGGGCAAGCATGAAGAAGCGAAAAAATTTCTCGAGAGAGCATTGACTATTCTAGAGATGGCGTATGATCAAAATCATCCAGCACTTGCTCCTACATTGAATAATCTAGGATCGAACCTCCATGAACTAGGCAAGCCTGAAGAAGCACATAATTATTTCAAGAGAGCATTGACTATTCAAGAAATGGCATATGATCAAACTAATCCGACACTTGCCATTACATTGAATAATTTAGGATCGAACCTCATTGAACTGGACAAGCATGAAGAAGCGCAGAAACGTCTCGAAAGAGCATTGACTATTCAAGAGAGGGCGTACGGGCAAAATCATCCAGACCTTGCTACTACATTGACTAATTTAGGATCGAACCTCATTGGTCTGGGCAAGCATGAAAAAGCACAGGAACTTCTCGAAAGAGCATTGACTATTGCTGAGAAGTCGTTCGGTCAAAATCATTTAAAACTTGCTTCTATATTGAATAATGTAGGATCGAACCTCATGTTTCTGGGCAAGCACGAAGAAGCGCAGAAACGTCTCGAAAGAGCATTGACTATTCAAGAGATGGCGTATGGTCAAAATCATCCACAACTTGCTACTACATTGAATCATCTAGGATTGAACCTCCATCGTCTGAGCAAGGATGAAGACGCGCTGAAATGTTACGAGAGAGCATTGACTATTGCTGAGAAGCCATCCGGTCAAAATCATCCAATGCTTACTCGTATATTGTATAGTCTAGGAATGCACCTCCGTAAACTGGGCAAGCATGAAGAAGCGCAGAAATATCTCGAGAGATTATTGACTATTCAAGAGATGTCGTATGGTCAAAATCATCCAACACTTGCTACTATGTTGATTACTCAAGGATCGAACCTCCGTGATCTGGGTAAGCATGAAGAAGCGCAGAAATGTCTCGAAAGAGCATTGACTATTCAAGAGATGGCGTACGGTCAAAATCATCCAAAACTTGCTACTACATTGATTCATCTAGCATTAATGCTCAGTGTTCTCGGCAAGGATGAAGAAGCGCAGAATTGTTTCGACAGAGCTTCGACTATTCAAGAGATGGCGTATGACCAAAATCATCCAACACTTGCGCTACACTGAATAATCTAGGAAGCGAACATCATGGGTCTGGGCTATTAAAGAGATTGCACAATATCAAAATCATTGATAACTTGCTGATTCATGCATTGAATGATCCTCTGATTCATAGATCTAGTAAGAGTAAACCTATTCTCGAATACAGCATTTTGAGGTTTATTTGTTACCAAGAAACTATAAACAATCCGAATGACACTCATGGTTCCACAGATTCATAGATCTAGTAAGAGTAAACTCATACTCGAATCACCCCAGCATCAAAGTTTATTCGTTACCAAGAAACTATAAAGAATTAAAATAAAGCTTGATTCCTCTGATTCATTGATCTAGTAACAGTAAACTCAAATCACCTTATTTGACGAAAATCATGTCATTAACGAAGCCAAGTCCGTTGCTGAATGTTTTAATGAATATTTTGCAAGACACCAAAGATCTCACGATCGATGATATGGACACTCACTCTAGTGTTTTATTAATACGTCCCACAGGCAGCACTTAAATGAATTTTTCTTTACTACCGTCGATACAGAATATGTAAAAAAACACCCTGTAACATTCAAATCCGAGGAAATCTGTTGGAATGGATGGCATATCGTCGCGCCTACTACGATTGTCCGCCCCAAGTATTACAGGCGAGGTTACTAAGCTTATAAATCACTTAATAATTACTTATTCTCTGCCCAGAGAGTGGAAGAGCAGCAACATTACACCAATACACGAAAAAGGAAGCAAAACCGATGAAACCAACTATAGACCCTGTCTCCATCTTAACCACGTTGTCCAAAGTGTTTGAGAAAGTTATATATGATCAGATATATAATGCAATGTCTCCTCTGCTGTCTCAAAACCTATCTGGATATATGAAGGGACATTCGTACTCTACGGCTATTCTAAAAATGACTAAAGACTGGCGTGCCCATTTAAACCTAAAAGAAACTGTCGTGACTGTTGCAGTGGATCTAAGCAAAGCATTTGACAGTGTCAACCATAATCTTCTTTTGCCTAAATTACAAGCATACGGACTTTCAACCACGCTATAAAGCTTCTTCACGAATATCTAAAAAATCGTCGTCAGAGGGTGAAAATAGATGGCACATACTCAGACTGGAGTCCAGTTACAGCCTCTGTTCGGTCCATTACTGTTTAATATCTACATGAATGACATCAATTACTGTATCCAATATCTCTTTAAGATTGTATGCTGACGATACCACCAGTTGTGCTTCAGACGCCTCCTCATTAGCGCTTCAATTCATAGTCAACAATGATTTGTCAGCTTTATCTACATGGCTGGAGCAAAATTACCTGTCCATCAATAATACCAAGACGCAGGCGATGTACCTTGGTCCATCAACATATAAGTACGATTTCCAAGTCAATGGCAACGATGTCGTAAAAATCGAACCAACTTTAAGAATTCTTGGCGTCACATTGGATAAAAGGCTTACCTTTAAGGAGCATATCACAGAGCAGCTCAAGAAAGTTTATGCAAAGACATCTGCCTTAAAACTCACGCTTTGTATCCGTGAGCACAATGACTCTATTATACAAATCATTTATAGTTCCACACTTAGAATATTGTAGCATAATACTTATTGGTCTTGGGAAAGTTCAGGACAACAGACTCGAAGATGCTAATTATTATGTTTTAAGAACACTTTTTCAAATTATGAACGAAAGCTATGAAAGTCTGTAAAAGTTAGTACGTATGAACACTTTAAAACATCGTAGGTATTATCAGGCATTGATCTTGATATAAAATGCATTAACTCTATTGGTCCACACTATATTAAGGATTTTCTAAATCTAAGAGAAATTAGTTACAATTTAAGGGGGAAGAGAAGTAATCTGGCTCAACCTCATTTCATCTCTGAATGGATGCATAAGCCGTTCTCCTATATTAGTTATAAGTTGTAGAATAAGCTACCTATTGAGGTCAGAAACTGTGGGAGTCTACAAGAATTCAAGAGGGCTTTAAGAAAATTAAAATTCTTTGAATCGTTATATTAGGCATAGATTTGTAAAATATCTACTTAAGTTTTTCTCATTATTATTTGATTAGTAGTTACAATTCATAACATTTCTTTTTTTAGTTTAGGTTTATATGGTTTCACGATATAGGTGTAGGGGGTGGGCTGGTTTAAATAGCGCAGCGCAATTGTGACGTCATAAAAACGAAGACAAAGGCGAAATTCGGACAAACAAACTTACAAGTTTACTTTCAGCAGATAATTTTCACAGCCGATCGCAGTTGATCTTAGTTTACATGGGTTATTATTGTAACTTTAAGTAAAAATAATAAAATCGGTTCGTATAATCCTCGTAGCGGTTAAACAGAATGCAATGTTTGTCCGAATCTTTAAGCTATTTTTAGAATCAGTGCGCTGGGCTATTGAACATGGATTTCTATTATGTGTTTTTTTTTTTTGTATATTTAGGGGAATTTAAATTATAGATTATGAGTAGGTTTGGGGGTGGGGTCGGGTGGGGTGGTTATATTCTAACATAGATTTCTACACTTACATAATATTTTTAGATCTACAATTTTATCTGTATTGTATTATTTAGATTTTAGTTTAGCACGTGCACGTTCTAACGAGACTTTATTGTAAGCTCCTGTGTGTCTACGTGAATAAATTACTTACTCACTTACTTGGAGTCGGAAAATATAATACGTGTAAATCTGAATTTCGGAGATTTCCTATATTTTTATGAACAAATGAACACGTCATGTAAAGATAAAATAGAAAACTGCTTAAAAGTAAAGGTGAGCAAGACATAAGCTTACTTGTACTTCTTTTACATGACAATGTTTGGTTATCCATGAAGAGTTTAGGTTTTTGTAAGAACCGTATTTTTACCGTAATGAAATTAAGAAAATAAATGATTAGGTAGCATCAGCGAGAGAAAATGGCTGGAGATCATAAACTAACTAAACTTGTGAAATGAAGGCCCTGGACATTAAACCAAATGTGTCATCAGTTCAAAATATTTTTCTGATCCTAATTCTTCATTTACAATATTTCATTGAAAACTGACTTGAAAACTGGTTAAGGTGAGCAGAAAATAAGCTTACTTAATTACGTCTTTTAAGTTACAGAACGAGACGAAGTTTACATTCAGTTAAACTTGACAAGAACAACTGAGACAAAATAGAAAATAATGCAAAAAAGCAATGCAAAATACAAAATGATGAATTTCTTTGTCAGTAAATTGGCGTTTGTTAATGTTTTTGAATATTTTTTAACTATTTAAAGTGAAAGTCTAGGTCTTTATACAATAACATAACTCAACAACATAAATGTAAGCTCATATTTAGCTCGTGGATACACGAATCGTATAAACGAGTTATTATGAGGGGTCTGAATATGCAAGTGTGTTACTCGCTCGCTCACTGATTAAGATGTTAGCAGATCGATAATTAAACATTTATCGATCGTCTTACGTCAAATGATTACGAAAGTTACACGACTCTGACAAGCACTAAGCTGTTATTCAGCATAGACTACTTTCGCTATTTATATGAGGAAATGAACTGTTGATTTTTCATGTGGGATACTTTCTAGCACTGTGGACCCACTTTGCACATGCGCACACTCGCACTTATTTCATCTTCGGATTATTTATATCAAAAGAATCAAGGAAAGATGCGACTTGAAGTAAAATGATACAATAAACGCCTACAACTAAAATTCCAATTGCAATAAATAATTAGTAATTTACAGACTTGAATGAAGTCATAAGAAATAGCATTTCTAAACGAATTTCTTTAAAATATTCGCTTAGTTCACAGTGTAATTAAAGTGTTTCACGTGAATCTAAATCGATTGTAAGCGTCGTGAAGGTCAAATAAGTAGTAACGCATAACGCAACGTTTTTCCAATTCATCACAGAATTCGCTTCCAAACTCACCAAAATAACAAAGAACTATACAAAGTAGGTTTTAAAAGGAAATAAAAAGGACGACTAATCATCTCACCAGCTAAATTGAGCATTTAAAATATGAAATCGAGCTAAATACTCTTAAACCTTCGAATGTCAACAAGCATAAGGACACAGGGAGCCCAATCTCTGAAAAGTTCAACTAGTTTCCACGAGTTCACCAAGGGCGGTTTGATTATTATCATACTTGCTCGAACAGCTTAATAAACAGTTGAATATTTGAGTAAATTTATATTTCATTCCACAATTAAGTAAATCATCTGTCGAGAAAGATATGAAATTATTAAATAAAAGTCTTCTTTGGTTTGCCGATGGGACCCCGCTATATGAGGCGAACAAAGCTGCATTTTTCTTGAGCGAAAACATACGATAGTTGGTTAAAAACAACCGAAGGCGGAATTGTTAAAGATTTACAAAACTAAATAAAGGACGAGTATTTGTTGTCGTAATGTGCTTTCCGCCTTATAATTCCTCCAGCATTAAAAGAAATTAAGCCTATCTTCGTTTGCAATAGACGTCATAGCCGCCATGTTGGAAGAATTTGACAAAAGATTTTTCAATGAATTATTTTGTTATATCTTCCAACATGGCGGACATCCCTTTTGTTATTGCGCTCTCTTGGGATTGATTGCAAACCAAGGATAGAAATATTTTAATATTTTAAAAAAAGCTTTGAGAGCGGAAATTCTTTGATTTGTCGATGAAAATTCTAGTCAAAATAATAAATAATATATGATTATTTACTAAAAAACACTAACCTGACTTCTTGCAAAACACTTCTTGATCTATCTTTGATTATATGAAAGGTTTTTTAAAGTGTTGTTGGTCTATAGCTTGTCCTAAAACAATTTTTCTGTGCATTTGAGAGCCGCATTTTTGAGTAGTTTTTGATTGACATCAAGCGGACGGAAGTGACGTCATCCAAGCCATGAAAAAATCAACTGAATGGTTTACCATTTTTTTCTTAAGAGGATGGTGCTCCGCGCGAGAGCTCCGCTAAAGGGCCAATACATGCAAGTAAGCTTGGCAAGTTCCACCAACGTCTGGTGGCCCCACGTTTGGTGGCCTTTTGGTAGCCCCTGTCCCATTTTCTCCGCAGCAATACAAGCTGTGATTACGAAACTTGGCAGAAATGTAGTCACGTAACCTGTCAGTCACCCCCAATGATTTTGGGTGTATGACGCTACATTTCACATGACTTGTTAAGATAACATTATCGCTAGGTTTTAAAATATTTGTTATTTGACGTTATTCTTACTCAAGTCTTTTGGTACATAAAAATTAAAAAAAAAAAACATAGAAATGTTATATAACTTAATATTAACCCGATGTATGATTAATTAATAAATAACAACTATTTTAGAACGATTTATTTAGGGGGAAAAGCTTCTATATTCCCTAATACTGGGATCAAATGGATTAACTTTTCCTTGTCTGTGCACGGTCAACGTCATATAACAATAGATAAAGTCGAACAAAAACTTAGAACAATAGGTTTCCCAACCATTGCTCTCCATCAACTATATTCAGACGTAAAACCAAAGACCAGCGCATATTTTGCATAAATAAAACTCGCATGGCGATACAGCGAAAATAAAAAAAAGTTGGTGAAAAATTTATAAGTTATATAAGGTAGGTCGAAGGAAATAAAACAAAGATACGAATACTCCAGTGAACGATTACAGAATTCTAATGGAGTAAAAAGCCTAACACAACTTGAAGCAAAGAAAAGCACGTACAAGATATAACAACGAAGTATATTTTAAGCGCAAAACATAAAATGGTGAACAAGTACAGAAAGCTTATGGAGAACAATAAATAAATATTAAATAAAACAAATAGACTTTATTAAACGAGGGTGAAATACATTACTGGTGACCCAGTAGTTTTCATTATGGCCCTCCTACAGTGAATAAACTGAAATGAAATAAGAATCCCAACTGGCAACTTGAAGCAACCAAAGACACGTACAAGACATAAAGACGAATCTTATTTTATATTTAAAACATAAAATTGTAATAATACCGTTAAATAAAAAAATATAATGACAACAGTGAACAAGTACACAAATCTTATGGAGTAAAAACCCGAAAGAACTTGAAGCGACCAAAGACACGTACAAGACATAAAGCTGAATCTTATTTTATATTTAAAACATAAAATTGTAATAATACCGTTAAATAAAATAATAAAATGACAACAGTGAACAAGGACACAAATCTTATGGAGTAAAAACCCGAAAGAACTTGAAGCGACCATGAGACACGTACAAGACATGATTTTGATAATAATACCATGGAATAAAAAATATATTAGAATAGCAACACAAAACTTTACCCATTCGCCGACACTAATTGCAGGTTTCACAAAGGTTTCCTAACTCATACTCGTTGTTCAGCCAGAGGTTTGGTAAAACCGGAGCTAGAAAACGCACGTCCTTTCCGTAGCCGGCTTGAAGTGGAATGACTGATATGCTAATGGTTCTTTTGTCTTGTTCTCGGTATAGAAACACTCTTTTCTTACACCTCTTTCTCTTTTACTCCGACGAAGGACTAGCGTCCGAAACGTCAGTAAGTATTTTCAACTTTTCAAGGTGTATAATTTATTTTTTCATCTTTACTGTTTCATTAGAAACACCGACGCAGCTCACACTAGTTTTTAGCTAGTTATCTCTCCTGATATGTTAATCAGTTCTCATGCATAAATACCAGCGAGACCAGCTAGAATAAGTTTTGTGAAATTGACGTTCCGTACATTAGTCCTTCGTCGGAGTAAGAGGGCAAGGACGACGAAGGACTAACGCCCGAAACGTCAGTTTAGCAAAGCTTCTTACGGTGATTCACTTTATCCATACGTTCCTACTGCAATACAAAAAAACCCTAACCGAGAATACGATACATCCTGCAACACCAAGTAAGACCAATAATCTAGATAAGAAATCATTGGTTCTCACAGTGTTATGAGTCACATCATAAGACCTTACAATTTAGCCTACTTGTCACTCTTATTTAAGATCGATTTCTCGGTTTCAGTATTAATTTTTAATGGTAATGCATTGGGTTACTCCTCAGCCCAACCACCGACCTGGGTGATCAGGAACTGTTATTTTTCCTCTTCCCTGAAACCATTTTGGCTCTAGATGATTATCACCACTACTCAAAGCTACATGGTCGCTGCAGCTTATGCTAACGTGTAAAGTAAACCATACGTGCATTTGTTCCTTTTGCATTCTTTCTGTACAACTTTAGTGGTACTTTGATTTGGCTTGTTTTGTTCTTTCTTTTGCCTTTCTTTCAACTTTCTTTCTTCCCCGAAACCATTCTGGTTCTAGATGATTATCACCACTACTCAAAGCTGCATGGTCGCTATAGCATATGCTAACGTCTAACGTAAACGACATACGTTCTTCTGAATTCTTTCTGTACAACTTTAGTGGTACTTTGTTTTTGCTTCTTTTGTTCTTTCTTTTGCCTTTCTTTCAACTTTTCGTGTCATTCTCTTTTATGATTCTTTGTCTTCATCTTTTGAGATTCGTCGTCATTAAGGAGTCGAACAGATATTTAAACAAACTGCCTGATAATAGGTGTTTTGGATTCAGGGATTCTTTTCCGCAGTAATCTATAAAACAAACAAACAAAAAACAATGTTATTGGGGCAGGTGTTTGGAACAACATCTGAGATGATTCAAGTCACGGCACGGCTAACTAACAAATTGAACTAGCTTAGAAGTTGCAATTATATTAGGGTAGCATCTGTGAATTAGCTGTACTGCCTGACTTAGATAATCCCGGAAGTCATTTCAGGGTTCAATCTGTGAGCTAGCCGTGTCCTGACTTAGATCAGCCAAGAGGTTGTTTCAGGGTTCAATCTGTGAATTGCAGCCATGTCCTGACTTAGATCAGCCCAGAGGTTGTTTCAGGGTTCTATCTGTGAGTTAGCCATGCCTTGACTTAGATCAGCCCAGAGGTTGTTTCAGGGTTCAATCTGTGAATTGCAGCCATGCCCTGACTTAGATCAGCCCAGAGGTTGTTTCAGGGTTCAATCTGTGAATTGCAGCCATGCCCTGACTTAGATCAGCCCAGAGGTTGTTTCAGGGTTCAATCTGTGAATTGCAGCCATGCCCTGACTTAGATCAGCCCAGAGGTTGTTTCAGGGTTCAATCTGTGAATTGCAGCCATGCCCTGACTTAGATCAGCCCAGAGGTTGTTTCAGGGTTCAATCTGTGAATTGCAGCCATGCCCTGACTTAGATCAGCCCAGAGGTTGTTTCAGGGTTCAATCTGTGAATTGCAGCCGTGCCCTGACTTAGATCAGCCTAGAGGTTGTTTCAGGGTTTGAATTGTGAGTTAGCCATGCTTTGCCTTTGATCAGCCCAGTGGTTGTTTCAAGGTTTAACAAAATTGCTGTTAGTCCGTTTGTAATGATATCCACGCTCACCTTCTCTTTTCTTGCAGAATAATCTGCTTTTGTTTTTCAAACAAACCCATCTTACACTGTGCTAATTCAGCCTGTAAAATGATTGAATTATAATTATTGATATGTAATCTCGCAAATAATCAAATGGAGCAGTATCTTAATTTTAAAAATTATTGTAAATGATACAGCTGATAATGAGTACAGCGTATTTAAAATTTGTTAAAGGATTTTTACATGTTGCAAAATTCTCAAGCCTGAAATGTACTATGGGAAAATTAAATGTTGATGAAGGAAAGAAGACAAGAATAATAAATGAAAGAAAGAAGACAAGAATAATAAATGAAGGAAAGAAGACAAGAATAATAAATTTAGGAAAGAAGACAAGAATAATACATTTACCAGCACATTTCTTTTTAAATCTAGACACCAGCTACTCAATAAGGCTTCCATTCTAGCAAGATCAGCGTCGATTCCTGGAGACCGTTGCCTACCAATGGGTGAATCATCAGATTTGTCTGATGATGGAGATTCTTTAGATGGGGAGACATAATTAGATGATGAATTGGAACCACCTTCTCTACCATTTGGTGTTGCCTCGGCTGATTCTGGAAAAAAATATGAACATTTGACCAGTAAATGTCAGATTTAGGTGATTAAGAAGAACATCCTAATAGCTATAAAAGGCATTTGGCTGGGCCAGGTTGTATTGTATGAAAGTGGATAGCTTTATCAATCTTTATTCAGTGAATAAGTCAATGCTGTTATCCAATAAATTTATGACATACACTGATAAGATTTGTCAGATAGTGCTATCCATCCTTTATACCACAAAGCCCTGGACGTTTTACGTATCTATTCTGAACCAGTCATATTATTTCAGCAGCATTTATCATTTCACCTCATGCCCCGTGAAAGAGTTTTTTTTATGAAGTTCTGTCTACATGTAATTCAGCTCTGGGTTATTGGGTTATCTGGTCTCCTCCTTCCCCCCTAATAAACAATACGCCACTGTTAAAAGTCTTTCTAATATTATATAAATTTGCAATAATAATTCTACTGAAGACTTACCATCTCTCAAAAGTGAGTCTCTGGCCAAACTACCCTGTCCCATCAAAGAAATACTAGGTAATCCAGCAATACTATCTCTAACTACATTAGAAGTGTCTTCAACATAGGTGCTTTGTGATGAATCACTACCCGATGGTTTCGAAGAAAAAGAAGCGCTTGACTTTGACGAATCTTCACTTGATTGACCGCCATTATCAACTTCTCGCGACGGTTGAGCTTTGCTATTTCTTTCGTAAATATTCTCCGCTAAATGGATTTTTGGAGTTACAACGGCGTATCTTAGGAGTTCTTCGTATTCTTTTTGTAATGAAGAAGAGACTGAGCTTCCAGGAGAATCGTTATCTGGTAAATAAGGCAAGGAATTATCACTACTTGAAGACATTTTTTCAAGAAAGTATAAAATCAAAACACGGTATTTCAAAATCATATGAACGATATATATCGAGTTTCCTGATTGGTTGACATTTTATAAACTAACTGCTGATTGGCTAAAACAATTTTTGCTCCCGGTGTCACAGGGATTTGTGTTCCCCCGAGTTTTTTGTTCCCCCGAACACTGGGCACTAGTGTTTTGTGTCCCCCCTTCCCCTCCCTATGAAACATATTTTGGCACGATTCTCTCCCCCAGGTCAAGGACATATTAACTCTGAAAACGAAAAATAAATCGGAAAATTTCAATCGTACGTACATCTTTACGTACATCGTATAACCGCGTGATCTTCTACTGCCGTTGGTATTTTGAGAGAGAAAATTGTATTTACCGAATGCAATAATTCAAGTGAGTTTCTTTTCTTGGTCTCTCGGCCAAATTCGTATGCAAAATGTTTTTGCTTTATTGAGTTTCTTCGTGCCCAATTATTTCGAGCGAGAACTTCTTGTTTATTCTCCGTAAAACATATTTTTCTTTATCCACAAAATTAGGAGGATGTTCCTTTCCGCATAAATATTTAAAAACATTATCATACTGTGAATCGAAGCTTCCATGATTTTTTTAATTCGTTCGTTGAATTTAGCTTTCAAGAAAATTCTAAGATTTAGCCCGTTTGTCACAACCGAAAACCAGCCTTTCAAATATTTAAAAACATTATCATACTGTGAAGCTTCCATGGTTTTATGAATTCGTTCGTTGAATTTAGCTTTGAAGAAAATTCTAAGATTTAGCCAGTTTGTCACAACCGAAAACCAATCATTTATAGAGATTCCTTGACCTGGGGGAGAGAACCGTGTCAAAAGGTGTTTCATAGGGAGGGGAAGGGGGAACACAAAACACTAGTGCCCAGTGTTCGGGGGAACACATAACTCGGGGGAACACAAATCCCTGTGACACCGCTTTGAGAGTAGATCTAAACTAAGTCCAGATTATAGTCCAAAGTATTTAAAGAATAATAGATGTGATGAAAAAATAAATGGTTCCTATGTGGATGTTAAAGATTAAACTTTTCATTAAAATGAAGTTCTTTGACGTTTTAAAATGCCTGAGAGTCTGCCAGCGCTGTTTGAATAGTTCGGAACCGCATTTTCGGAAAGAAATCGGTAGCCGAATTGATTCCGGTTTGTCGTCTATCCGACGTCTATCTCACGTCTTTCGTTTTTCACCAGTGTCCGTCTATCCCCATTGCCTACCTAATACCTAGGTAAAATAATCTAGTTCTCCCCCCCCCCCCCCCCCCCCCCCCCCCCCCGCTATCTCATTTTTCTACAAATATATATTTGTGGAAATTGAATGGGCAGAACTGTGTTGAAATTTAAATAATGATAGATGTGTTGATCATCACAGTGAATGAGCGATCTAAGCGAACGCTGTAAAGAAAGACTTGAAAAAGATATATTTGCAAGAGATATTTGCAAGCTTACATCACGATCACGTAAAAAAAGTAGGGGAATACCCACGTGTCACGTGACACAACAAATTAAAAATCCCACCACGCGCCAAATCAGTTTCAAAACGAAAGTAGGTCCTTGTGAAAGTGGTTTATTCTTCTCTCATGCACAAAAAAAAAGGATTTCCTTTTTAATTGAACGTGGTTTTTATCAATGGCAGGCTTTGAGTGAGTTTAGGAAACCACTAAAGGTAATTATAAACCTTATTTTTATTTTATTTTACTGTAATTAGACAAGTTTTCTTCTGCGTAGTGAAGTATTGAATTTTTCGTGCGCTACGGTCGACGTTTCCTATTTGTTCGAGCTTGAAAGCTCTAACAAGACAAGAGTCGGGCATAAATCACGAACTATTAGCCTTTTTAGCATAAAATTGGCCATTATTTATCCAAGGAATCCTTTACAAACATCATTAGAAGCTTCTTCGCTTATTTGTTTAATAGCACGGCGCATTTTAACTTAAAAGTGTTTCAAACGGCTGAAATACGTAGGATTGAATTAAATATTAAACCAAGAATTTTAAATTTCATGACGCCTTTTCTTTAAAAAGAGTTAGAGACAATCCGTGTCGTCTGAAAAACGTCGTCATTCTTGGAAAAATAGGGCTTGTTTTCCAAAAATCCTCAAATTATATTTTTAAATGTAATCATGAATTTTAAAATCCACTTGAATATGTATATTTTTAATATACTCTTCCAAAGAATTTTTTTCGTGTTTATATATTCAATTGAAGTTTAAATATTTTAAAAAATAAGCAAAAAATAATAATAACTAAAGAGTACATTTAAAAAATAATTTTTAGGGGCACTTCCAACAACTTCGACCTTCAGGCCTAAAACTGCTCGCATTGGAATAATTCGTCTGTCAAGACAAGTGGTTGATTTTGACAAAGTTGGTCAATCTTCAGCAAGGCAAAATGCCAATAGATTTTATCTTGAGAATGGATTTGGTACATCGATAATGGTGCAGTTCATAGTTGGTATCAAAGATTCAGAGACTGATGAATTCTGGAATTGTCACATGAAGAATAAACGACGAATTCTAATAATCGTAAGATGATTTGCTATTTTCAGTATTGATTCTATAACATGAAGAGGATATTTGAATGGTAAAAGATTTTCATATGATTTGAGTGATGCATCTTGAAGATATCAAGGTTTATACTTCCAATATGTTAATAAGTGTGATGTCATTATAAGAATTTGAGTTTGCTTCTCATCGTTTTAAAAAAAATTGCAACACTGATTACTATGATAAAAAAAAATTTGCTAGTACCGTTTTCTATAAACCATGAGTAATGACAATGATGGTTATACACAGAATATTTTGCTGCCCAGAAACGTTTTGTATTGATGGGTTGCAATTTACATTCCCATAAGAGAGTCAAAAGACAAAAGCATGGCGGCCATTGTGGTGCCGTTAACAATGGATGCTAATAAGAAATCTTTTGTTAAATGGCACCTTAAACACTCCCCCGAGAGGCCGCAATGACGTAACGTGCAATCGAGGAATATTTAATCTTGCCTTAATTATGACATCACATTTATTAATTTGGAAATATAAACTTTGATTATTCAAGATGTATCACTGGAATCATATGAAATTCGTTTACCATTCAAATACTCACTTTATGTAGAATCTATACTGAAAATATAGAAATATAGATAAGTTATAGTGCTTGCAGGGAATGAGTTTATTCAGGGTGAAAGCCCTTGAAATTGAATTCGGAAAAATTATTTTCCCAATGTCGCTGGGAAATCGAACTCAGGATCTTCGGAATTGTACTACCAATGCTCTAACAGCTGAGCTAGAGGTCAGACTGAGAACAGGCCGGGGTGAAATAGATGTTAGGTCACGGTAATTTAATGATGCAAAGATGAGAATATGGTGTGGACCGTGTAGCACTTATGAAATACATGAAGATATAGATATATATAGATAAGTTATAGTGCTTGGGAACGAGGTTATTCCGGGCAAAAATATTGAGTTAGGTGGCTTAGCCACTTTAGTATAAATATTCATTATAAATATTACAAATAGAATCCGAGACGTCATAAAAACAAAGATAAAAGCGAATTAATTCAGACAATCAAACTTATAGTTTACTTTCATCAGATAATTTTCACAGGCTAAATCTCTGAGTATAGATCTTAGTTTACATGCATTGGGTTATTATTTAATTCAAGTAAAATAATAAAATCAGTTTGTATAATGCTGTTCATGCATTTAAACAGAATGCAACGTTTGTCTGAATCTTTAAGCTATTTTTAGAATACGTGCGCTGCGCATTTAGAATCTCAGTCTTTGAACATCAGATTAATTCATTTTTGAATTTCTAATTCATGGTGACTAATTTTCTTGCTATAACTCTTTGTTTAGAATAATGGGACATATTCCATTGAGGTGGATATTTCTCCAAATGGCCTTGTCTGTTTCCCACCAACTGATCAAAAACAGAATCAACTTCCCAACTACCAGAGGAATGAAAGGTGTATACTTCCTGTGGAAGAAGATGAGCCGTTAACATACCAAATCAAGATCAATCTTTATGAGAATCACAGTAATGGTTAGTAGTAGGTTGTTTTATATGCAGGGGAGGGGGGGGGGGGGGGTCAAGAAAGGATCATGGGGATGATCTGCTGAACAGGGTATAATCATGGTTTATTTTCAAGTTTCTGTCATAAGCAGGGTATCATGCAATATCACTCCTGTTCCAAGTTCTTCGTGAGTTTCCTGTCATATGCAGGGATTCAACTTTCATATTGACCGAAACTGGTTATCTAATGGTCATCGAAAAAACATATACGCATAGAGCTGACATATAACTAAAACAGGAACTCAGGGTGCAATTGATTATATCTTTTGTCATAAACAGGGTCTACAAAATTGATTTTTTTTTTGTCATAAATAGGGGTAAACCCCTTTCAGAATCCCAGCCGAACACCCCTACCCAAATCCTGGCACAGTACTCCCTCAGAATGGATCATGGGTAATGGGTCATAAGACATCAAAAAATAAAAAAACTGCTGCAAATGGCTGGCAAGGAACATGATGACACTTAATTAGCTAGTTTTTTTTGCTATTATAAGCTGTAAAATATTGGGAATTTGTTTAAAAATTAATGCAAAAAAACTTGAAAAATATGGTATCCATGAGCATAAAGATTGATTTGATATACAAGTAGGTTTGTAATTATGCATTAATTAATTTGAATAAAGTTTATAATAAAGTTCCTTGTGCACAGTGATTTTCTTGCAGATAAAAAGTCATCCTTTGTTTATTAAGTTGTTTCCATATTCATGTGTCGATCTTCTCATGCACAGCAGCCACAAAGAAATAAAATAATGTTACTCTGGGGAACGGCACAGATGGACGTCTGAAATGGAAAACCATTAATTAGAGCGAAGTCATTTTAAACCCGTGCAATATATATTAGACTTATGCACGTTTGTAGACCCAAATTCCATTGTTTTCTTTTGTTTGAATTTGATTAGAGTGAAGTCACTAAACCCGTGCAATAGATATTAGACTAATACACATTAGTAGACCCTAATTCCATTGTTTCCTTTTGTGTGAATTTGATTTATACACATTGACTAGCCTTTTTTTATTTCACTGTTTAATTAAATGCCTTTACTCCATGCCAAAGCTAAACAGGTCTATTTTCTCTTGAATTTTAGGAAAAACACTTCTTGATTGTGATACGTATCATGTTAGTACTCATGAGAGGAACCATGATGTCTTTGATTATCAAGAAGGATGAAATATCACTGAAGTTGAAAGACCCCAGCTGAAAATTAAAATGACAGGTCATGAAATTTTTGTGATTGTATAACTTGCAGTGATAGGATCTCTGTGCCAGTACAGCATAGAGTATACAAAATTAGGTTATGCAATATGTGCATAGTAACAGATCCAGGATCTAAGTATAGAGTAGACAGGGGTAGGGTCAGACAGAGGGGTAGTATCAAGCAGAGGGTGATCATGAGGAACAGCAGAGTAAGAGAGTCAGGCAGAGGGGACTAGTGTCAGGCAGAGTCGGTGTCAGGCATAGGGGGAGAGTCTGGCAGAGGGATAGTGTCAAGCAGATTAGGGGGAGGAACAGGTAGGTAAGAGGGTCAGGCAGAGGGGAAAGGTTAAAGCAGAGGAGGTGGGTCAGACAGGGGGGAGGGTCAGGCAGAAGGGGAGGGTCAGGCAGAGGGGGAGGTTCAGGCAGAGGAGGAGGGTCAGGCAGAAGGGTAGGGTCAGGCAGAGTAGGAGGGTCAGGCAGAGGTATAGGCCAGAGAAGGAGGGTCAGGCAGAGAGGTAGGGCTGGGCATGTGCATGTGCAGCAGAGGGACATCTGCCTTTGATGATAAGTTTTGGCCTTGGTCTTGGTTTAGTTTAGCTCGGGTTTTTAACAGCTGGGTAAGAGAAGACACATGAATACAGTTGATGAGAATGGTTTGAAATGCAAAACCATTACACCCAAGGCAAAGCATATGAAGGTCTAATTGGTTCTTTTAACTCATTTTTAGGTATTCTGGCGAATGATATTGGAAAAAAAATCATAATGCACTTCCAAAACTTGGGCGATAATGGTAATAAAATAAAGAAAATTATTTAAGAAATGACTCATGCTTATTAAGCAATGTTGATTCTGAATTTCTTTGAATTTGATTTTCTTTCTTTTTCTTTCTTTCTTTCGATCTTCTCTTTTTTTCTCTTTCATTTCTGGAGTTCATTTTGACTCATTTGCTCGTTTTTGCAAGGGGGTGGTCACGTGACCTGTTAGTGCCAGTTGTCTTTTGTCTCTTGAACCTTTCCCCTCAGTCTTTTGAAGCCCCATATATTTTTTGCTTTGCTACCGCCCTGAACCTGGAAAATCAAGATCTGGAATCCAAGACACACTCACATTAAGTGTGGAATGTAATATATTGACTACTAGATAGTCCTGTTATTGCCCTTAGTATCTTTATCTCTCTTATCTGGAATTAATATACTAGCTTGCAGATCAGGTAGTGCTTACCATTTAACCCAATTCATTTTGTTGGAAATTCGTTTGCTAATGTAAGAAAACAGCGGAAGACTTTGACTTCCGGCAAGTGGTACACCCGTTTACCGGAAGAACTAAAACGAGCGGGAAAAGTGGATTACTTTCCTATCCGAATGACACACACCGTTTGCTTTTCGACAGGGAATTCCGGTTTTTCTTGATAAATGGTGAGCACCCCAAGTCAATATACTCTTGTTACTTCCCTACCACACATGCTTTCCTTCTTTTCCGGTTTTTTTTCTTTTCATTATTGGCAGATTATGTAATGAGTGACAATTCGATTTTTTGATCTAGGAATGTACCAACAGTTTTATGTGGAGCAAATAAAACTGCTCCAAGGTCTTAAATTGCTTGAAGAAAAATTTGGAGAAGATTATTACAAGGACCTTCGACTGTCTGTTGAGTTAGAGGTATGTTATGTTAGGGGACCTTTCATATTTTTATCGAGGACTCTGAGTGGGTGGCGGGTAGTAGGCATATCTGCACCCTATTCAAGAATTTGGACCCCCACTCCGTTGTTGCCGCATAAGATAATGGTTGTGCTACTCGGATTTGTTTGTGGCACGCCCTCTAGAGCCTGATGTCCTTGGGAAGCTCTCGTATTGTTACCGCGGGTTTTGGATATTATTACTACTGTTGCTGCTGTTGTTGTTGTCGTTTCAGCTTTTTTTATTGCTGCTATTTCTTGAAAGCTGTTGTTGTTGTTGTTGCGTACTGTTGTTGTTGTTCTTGCTGCTGCTGCATTCTTGTGCAACTACTGTTGTTGCTACTTTTCTTAAAAGCTATCGTTGTCATTGCGGTCTCCTTTGCTGAAAATTGTTGGTGTTGCTGACGTCGCTGTCTATTGCTAATGGGTATTCTTTATGTGTTCTTAATCTTCAGGAAAGTATTATACTGTTTGGTCAAAACAAGTTGGATGAATGCGAAAACACTGCTATGAGGGTGTTTGAACGTTCAATGAACTCACCGAACGGCCGCTTTTTAATGGCTAAGGCCCATTACATTATTTCTGCTGTTTTCAGACAACGGGGAGTCTTTAAAAGGGGTGAAGAACACATGGAAATCTCCACCGAGGTAAGACATTAACTTCTGCTGGATATAAGCTACTATTGCAACAGAACTTTTGCCATTGACTTCTGCCTAGCCTTCATAACTTTCGATGTCACAATTGTGTGTCACAATTCCTTCCTTCCTTCCTTCCTTGCTTAAGCTTTCATTCCAAATTCGTTCGTTCGTGGGTTCATTTGTTCTTTCTTTTATTTCTTCGTGGTTGGATTGTTCCTTTCATTTCATTTCTACCATCTTTCTTCCTGATAGACATCCTTTGCTTTCTTTCTTTCGTTACTCTTTTACTTCCTATCGGTATAGTTATTTGTTGAAATATTTTCCTGTTTCCAGTTACTCGAAGCAATAGAAGTATGTGAAGAAACGGCTGTCAATCAGTACAATTGGGCGGCATTATTAGCTGAGATGTCAGCCAAGGCTCCTTTATCGATTTGCGAGAAGGAGGAAGCTGAATATCGATTTGAAAACACTCAGTTGCATTGGAGAAACCAGGCACAGAACAACACGAACCGATGCCCAATGAGGACACGAACAAGAGAAATAAATTACCATTTGAAAACGTCCAGGCAGAGATGTCCTGATATGAGGTATGTCCACGGGTTGAGCATGAGTGCCCTTCAAATACCCCATCTCCAACCGCTGTGGTCGTGTGCTCAATCTGCCATCATATAATAATAATAGTGATGATGATGATAACGCCGATATTGGTGCCGATGATGATGATATTGGTGATGGTCATGATAAGTTTGATAATTTAGAGTTGATACTAGCCACTCAATCAGCCACCCGTTCCTAAACCATCCACGTGCTAAATCAGTTACGCATTAATGGATTGCATTTTCTCTTGATCCCATAGCCAACAAGTGTCTGAAAAGGCACTAGCCAAAGCATCTCGAGCCATCGACTACGTGGAACTTAATCTCTTGAATGACTGTTCCAAGAGGCATCGAGTGACTTTTTTCATTGCCAAATCAGATTACCATATACGTAGGACATCAATGAATGGATCGGTTTACACGGCTGAAGTTATAAAAGGAGATGCTAAGACTGGTGAGTTTTTTGCTTGGTACTACTTGCTCTACTGTATTGTATATAACGGTCTGAACCAAGGAGAATGAATGTTAATCGAAGTACTATGATCATCCGGGTGGATGTAGTCGTGAGAAGGACTGTTTGATGTGACTGACGTTTGGACAACCTAAGCATGAAGTAATCTTTAGAGTCCAGTGAAGAATAAAGTCAGATTGGTCATATTTATACTTTATATTTATAATACTTCGGTTAACATCCCTCTTCCACATACCACCACTAGTACTGTTATCATAATCTTAACTTCAAAACTACTAGAGCACTACTTACTCCACTACCAGTAACCAATATCACTAGCAATATCTAAGTACACCACACTACTACTAACTAATCATTCTGTGGTACCACTATCAATTCCACCATCACTTACTCTTCTGCCGTCATTACTCTCGCCTAAGCTCATTGCCACTGCTACCTGTTTCTTACTGCTACTTGTACACGCAGGGACCTGTGCAGGCGCTTCATGGGGGGGAGGGGGGTTCATTTGGTGCAAATAACAAAATCAGTAGTGATGCACGATATTTTACGTAATATTGCAATGTATGAATCACAATATATTTTAAACTTTACAAAATGGTGATTCTCTACACACTTAATCAACTAAGGGGGCGGGGGGTTCCGAAACCCATTCCCTACACACGCCCCTGTGTAGCATGTACACCTTTCTTGCATTCTACATGGTTTCAACGAAGCTGAGACCCTAATAACAGTCTTTGCTCACAGCCGCTTTGATTCTCGAATCAGCCCTGGCCATTGCCATAGAACTGAATCTTTTCAAAGAGATTGAAGGGATCGAAGATAGATTGAGGAACATTAATCTATTAATGGAAACCAACTGGCAGTCTCAAAACCAACCGCATTCTTCCAGAGCAATAGTGCCAGTGGAAAGAGAAGATGAGTCCATAGACGGTTTGCTGGAAGAGTTGGCCAGGCGGTCGCTTGAACTAACAACGGATTAACGTGAACCAGAATGGGGCGGTTTAGCGTTCAAGTGAACCAGAATGGGGCTCTAGAGGTAAAGTGTTGGCTACCGTGTAGCCTGAGAGTGGAACTAGATTATGCGTCCATAGTCAACCTACTGTTAGGGTTGACAAGGCGGTCACTCGAACTAACAACGGATTAACGTGAACCAGAATGGGGCTCTAGAGTTAAAGTGTTGTCTACCTTGTAGCCTGAGAGTGGAACTAGATTATGGGCCCATAGTCGACCTACTGTTAGGGCTGGCCACGCGTTCACTCGAACAAACAACGGATTAACGTGAATCACTATTCTAGCAAGCCGAAGGTATCTGAAGTCTGCACGCCTCTAGAAGAGCGATATCTGGGAACCAATTGAGAGAGACAAATAGACTTGATAGACTTTATTGACCAGAAAGTAGTCACACGAATTAGTAAGTAGATTAGTGTATTTACTCAAGGGACCGAGAGAAAAACTCTAAGGAACTCCACGTTTTTCTGGTGAACCTCTTTCTTATTTAAAAAAGGAGATATATTTAAAACGTTTTTATTTTGTTCTTCTCATTGAGTTTATTTACCCAAGGGTCCGAGATACAAACTCTGAGGAACTCCACGTTTTTTAGATGAACCTCTTTCTTATAGAGTGCATTCAGTCAAACTGTTGTATAGTTAGATAAATGTATCTAACTTAGATAACTATTTAGTTGACGTCACCTAAAATAGTAAAAGTGCGCCAAATAACGGTCATACCTATCCATAGAATGAGTGAATAGACATTCATTTTTATCATCGTTTCTTCCCCTAATCTCAGTAGCTGCATGTTTACTTGTAGTTTCAAAATTATTTGAGGTCAGCTAAAATAGTAAATAACTTATCTAATTTAGGTGACGTCAACTATTCAGCTGTTTGACTAAATACATTCTGAAAGAGAAGAAAATTTTAAAAACATGTTCATTTTAATTTTGTTAAAGTATTTTAGTGTATTTACAAAGACACTGAACTCTGAGGAACTCAACGTGTTTTTGATGAACCTATTTCTTATAATCTAAGAGATGAAAAATATTTATAACTTATTATATTTATAATATACTTCTTATTGGACTGTGCATACTTTTTAACGTATTTACTCAAGGGTCCGATAGACAAACTCTGATGAACTCCATACGTTTTTCTGTAGAGCTTCTTTCTTGAAGTCTAAAAGATAAAAAAATAATATTTTAAAAAGCAAGTTCTTTACTTTAAAAGTTTAATATACAGTATTGTGCTTCTTATTGAATTGTATATAGTTTATTTAATAGTGTATTTACTATGAAAAGTCCGAAAGAAAATCTGTTTTCCTGATGTTCCTGAACAATAGAAATCCAGGCCTAGCTAATTAACTTTTTTCCGAACAATACTTCTTTTGTAAATAATCATTACACCTCTTGTATATAAATATCACATTAATAGGAATATGTTTCATTAAAGTCTGTCTGATGAGTGCGTAAGCACGAAACTCGTAGTTACAGTGAACATGTCTCGTCTTTAATCTAATCTTTACTATATATCTATTGCTCTGCATCCCTACGCATCGAGCACTGTTTCACCAGTATAGACCACATTACATACTTTGTTATATATATATATATATATATAACCTGTTTTATGAAAAGGTACCCCTCCCCCCACCCCCTAACATCAGCACACTTAGGGGGTCTGAATTTCACACTGGAATGCGTTGCTAGTGAAAGGTCAATTCCTGTTTTAGCGGTTTGTGCACACCCCTAGCTCTGTCACTGCTTCCCTTCACCTTCCCATACCCTCCCTCTTCTCTCTTACCTTAATAATCTTGTCAGTTTGTCAGGTGTGCATGCATGCACTGACTAAGTGTTGGGCCTGGGAGAATAACAAAAAAACAACAAAACTAATTAGAGCCTTAAGCTAAGCTTGGCTCTGAGATTGGAAAGCTTTGCAGAGGCAGTGGGGAATTAAGCGTTGACGTCAGAACTAGGCATGGCTGATCTGATTCTATGCCTTTGAAAAAGTGCAATGTTTCCTAAATCAAATGGCATAGCATGCAAATGCTTGAAGACCAACAACCAAACGAGAATACTTAAATAGCTGCAAACCACAGAGAGGCACCAATTATTAATATTGTTTTTGGCCAGCCATGCATGGCCCAATCGGCTTATTTGTGCACATTTACTGCTCGAAAATCATCTATTCTGGGTAAGAAGTGAAAAATTCAGACATGAATTTCAAAAACTAAGCTCTAGAGGAAACTCCTTCAGCCTTAACTTCCCTCGAATGGCTCAGAGTAGGTTTGGAATTCTAGAATCAAACTGAATTTGTGACACCCTAGGCTCTTTCGGGCAAGTCCTGGACCAAGAGTGAAGAGTAAGTTCTGGAGGGGAATGGGCGTCCCAGCATAGTGACCTTCTGTTAAAAGAGGTTATATATATATATATATATATATATATACAGCGATATGCAGAAATTCTGATCCATATATATATATATATATGAGCAATCAATATTGGATATAAAAGTCCATGTTCATATTCATCGAACGATAAATGTCTAAAAGTCAGTTATATTCAATGTAATAGTCAATGTTAATATTTAGTAAGTGTATGATCTATATTTTATAATATATTAAGCAGATTGAAATAGGTTGGTTTTTTAACTTGTTTTGTTTTCAAACTTGTCCAAAGTATTACACATACAAATGGGTGTAGGTAGTTCATTCCAGATTTTTGATTCAGCAAAACATGTTGAGAGTGATCGATTTCACAGCTCAGGCAAAGGTGGATCCAGCCAAAACTTTAGGGGGGGGGGGGGGGGGGAGCTAATTGAGTTTCTTCCGTCAACACGGAAAACAATAAAAAGGCTTTTAATTCTTCAGTTTTTTTTGTTTTTTTTTGCTGCAGAGGAGGGGCTAAAGCCCCTTTTGCTCCCCCCGGATCCGCCCTTGTCAGGCTCCCCTGGCAAAGGCCAGAGCGAGGTTTTTGCAAAGGAAAAACGTAGAATAACCCTCGAACACAGAAGAGGAACTGACGAACCAACAAGAAATTCTACTAAAAAGAATTAAACATACCACAAAGAGACAAAGAAAAGGAACAAAATTCATTAAAAAATGCATCTATTAAATAATACAATAAAATAAACCAATGGGATTTACTAGTGGCATATCTGAAAATTCAGTCAATTTAGAAAATCCGGAGAAAAACCCTAAAGCAAAGGAGAACATTAACGAACAAACTACTCAAACCGAAACCTAAGTCCGGGAACTACATCTAATAATAAATAGATAACAATAATAGTAATAGATTCTATTTAGTAATCGGGTTCTTATTCATTATTTTATAAACTATATAAACTATTATAGGGCTAGTCGGCATTGATCTTCATATTTATCTGCGCTTAGTTTTAATACTAATGATCTTACGTTAGTTCTAATAATATCTTGGTAGATTGTTGACCTGTCATAATTTGAAAAGATAAATGTAATCGCACACCGTAGCACCTCTTTTGCATAAAAGCTTAAAGTTAATCAGCCATGTATTCTCCAGAGCTTTCACTGGAAGCCTTATGGTAACTGATCAATTATAACATATTTGGTTGTATTCTCTTTCACCATACTACACATTATGCCCTTATTATGCGTACTTTCTTGCGCATGCGCAAAGCCCACATTCCAAAGAAAACCATTGTTATGCAAATAGGAAACAGGTATATAATGTGAACGCCGGACAGACCAGGCCTCTCCTTTCTTTGTGCCAGCGCACAAGGTAAGCTCACGTTCCTTGCTCGTTTTACTTGATACAATTTTGTAAACGAGTTGACTATTAACGGAACTTTGTTCCTATGCCTTTATATTTCTCAGCAAGTTTGCCTGAAGAAAAATGCCGAAGACTACCGAAGAGTCTCTCCATGCAGATAATACGATTAATGCTGACGATTTGCCGCTTCTACAAGATGACGGTCCATCTTTGTCGACCGAGCTGTTCACAGAAGAGTCGCTGTCCTTCCTACAACAGAGATTAGGAATAGATTCCATCGTGTCGGCGATAGATGATCTGTCTAACCTCGTAAAGAGATCTCAAGACGTTAAGGTTGATGAACCATCACCTAAACGTGCTCGACTGAGCTATGATCCGAGTGCCTCACTCGGCGATTTGGCAAGCGATACATTATCTGACGACGCCGAATCTGAACTCTCGCCCTCCATCTTCGATGATCAAGAGAATAAAGGTCCCAAAGTCAAAGAAGCTTTGGCGAAACGAGTAAACGAATCGTTTACTACTAAACCTATTGAAGACAAGATGAAGCCTCTGCTTCAAAAATATCACACGCCTGAGAATTGCGAACTCTTGTGCGTGCCACGGGTGAATTCACCTTTGTGGAACGAGCTTCCACACAAAGCAAAATCTGTGGACCTTGGCGTCCAAGAAATACAAAAGATGATTGTTAAAACTGGTCAAGTTTTAGTGTCTTTGGCTGAATCAGCTATAAAGGCCAAGAAGGAGAAAGAACTCCTTGAACCACAAGAGCTCCTTGGAGCCCTTTCTGATGCTCTTGCATTCATTGGGAATGCTGGTTTTCAGACATCACTCAAGCGGCGAGATTTGCTCAAGGCTTCTCTCAGCAAAGACTACCAGTCTTTGTGTTCCGCTTCTACTCCAGTTACAACTCATCTCTTCGGAGATGACTTGTCTAAGAAAGTAGACGATATTGCTAAGGCGAACAGAATTGCCGTCAAGATCACCAAGAATCCTGATACTCGAGCAAGTGGTGGAAACAGAAACCGCAATCGTCAAGGACAAGGCTCTAAGGCCGATTTTTTGTCCTCAAAGCCGGGCCCAGTTCGGCGCAACAACAATTACAACAGATTCAATCAGAACCGCTCGACGCCTCGTTACGAGAAAAAATAGTCGACAGAGTCAGACACTGCTGCTCAGAAACACAAGTAAATGATGTAAGTGTTTCTCCTCTTGCTGGTAATCTAGCTCATAAAGTCCATAAATGGTGTAAGATCACCACAGACCCTTGGATTCTACAATCTATTCAAGGTTATCGTCTTGAATTCGAGACAAAACCACGGCAATTTCGTCGTCCGGTCTCTCGACCCCTTTCTGACTCAGATCACGCTTTAATTGCCTCTGAGGTCGAAAAATTGCTCTCTAAACGAGCGATCGTTAAAACGAACCATCTTTCAGATGAGTTTATCTCGAATTTATTCTTGGTTCCCAAAAAGACAGGTGATCTTAGACCAGTCATCAATCTTAAACCACTCAATGAGTCTGTTCGTACTATCCACTTTAAGATGGAAAGTATAGATTATGTCAAGCATTTGTTGCAACCAGGCGAATTTATGGCAACAATTGACTTAAAAGATGCTTATTTTAGTATTCCTATTCATCCTAATGACCGGAAATATTTACGGTTTACTTGGGAAAATTCGCTTTACGAGTTTTCATGTCTCCCGTTTGGGTATAAACTAGCCCCTCGTACATTTACGAAAATTCTCAAACCCGTCTATGCAGCCTTGAGATTCCGAGGCATTAGGGTTGTATTCTATATTGACGACACTTTGGTGATCGGCAAAACAGCAGAACAATGCTCTATTCATTCGCAAGAAGTGTGTGAATTTTTGACACGCTTGGGATACACCATAAACATTGCTAAATCCCAGCTCAACCCTTCGAAAACAATAACATTTCTTGGGTTTGTTATCGATTCAGAATCCATGACTATATCGCTTCCTGAAAGTAAGATTGAAAAGATTGTCTCTCATTGTAAACGGCTTTTATTGAACTCCGCTCCTACTGTTCGCGAGGTCGCCCAAGTTTCGGGTCTCTTAGTTTCTGCTTTCCGAGCTGTAAAGTATATGAAACTGTTCTATCGCTCGACCGAAATGTGCAAATCTGAGCTTATTTCTCGTGGCGTTTCTTTTGAAGACCCATGTCCACTGAGTGTCCAAGCACGCGACGATCTACAGTGGGTAATCCATAACATTGCTGATCATAACGGTTTAGCCTTGATTGCATCCGCACCCGATATCACTATAGCATGTGACGCTAGTGGTGCGGGTTGGGGAGCGTGTTGTAATACACTTAACACAGGTGGTTTGTGGTCTCTAACCGAAACCACTCATCACATTAATTATCTCGAAACCTTAGCGGCGTTTTTCGCTCTGAAATGTTTCACTAAAGAATTGCGCAATGCTCATGTCCAGTTACAAATCGATAATACGACGGCCGTTTATTATATTAACAACATGGGTGGAATTCACTCTCCCGCTATTAATCAGCTATCAAGAACTATCTGGGAATGGTGTATAGCTAGAAACCTAATGCTCAGTGCCGTCCATGTTTCGGGTATTCATAACGAAACTGCGGACTTTAACTCTCGCCACTTTAATGATAGAACGGAATGGAGCCTCCATCCCACTGTGTTTAAGTGGTTGTCGCAGGCAACGTTCGATCCTGATATAGATCTCTTTGCTTCGCGCCTGAACGCCAAAGTGCGTCGTTTTGCGTCGTGGTCACCAGATCCGTCGGCTTTTGCATGTGACGCATTTTCTCTAGTTTGGAAAGATTTTAATGCGTACGCCTTTCCTCCTTTTAGCCTTATTGCAAGAGTTCTAATCCAACTGAAGAGAGACAAGGTCCAACGTGTTACTCGTAACCCCAGTGTGGCCTTCCCAGTCATGGTATCCCAGTCTTCTGGAAATGTCTACAGCTCGTCCAATTCTACTGCCCAGGTGGCACAATCTGCTGATCCTGCGTCACAACGACCAAGTCCACCCTCTTCGAGATCAGCTTCAACTGGCTGGTTGGACTGTGTCAGGCAACAGCTCGTTGACCAAGGCATTTCAAAAGACGCTGCCAAAGTTATCTGTCAGTCTTGGTCTCAGGGCACCTGCAAGCAATACAGTGCAGCCTGGCACTACTGGTGTAGCTGGTACGGTACTAGGTCGCTTGATTTATTTCAAGCACCTGTAACAGCCTTTCTGGATTTCCTTAATGATGTATTTAACGAAGGCAAAGCTTACAGAAGCTGAAAGAGTTGACCCTGAAGGTGGCCACCTTAATTGCTCTAGTTACTGCCCAAAGGTGCCAGTCACTTCATAAGCTCAGCCTCGATAACATGTCGGTCTATGAAGACAAGATCGTATTTCTAATAAAGGACCGTATTAAGACATCTCGACCAGGAAAGATTTTTCCAAAGGTCGAGATTCCACGCTTTGCTGAAAACATTAATTTGTGCCCACGTGCACATCTCTTGCATTATATTGCTCAAACTGAATCCCTAAGAACTTTGGATGAGGGTTCAGTGAATCAAATATTTATTTCATTTTGTAAGCCCCATAGGGCAGTTCGCTTGTGCTCCATAGCTCGTTGGCTTAAGAATGTGCTTCAGCAAGCCTCTGTAGACACATCAATCTATAAGGCTCATAGTTTTCGTTCCGCAGCTAGCTCTGCAGCCCTACTTAAAGGAGCCTCCATTTCAGATATTTTGAAGCTAGCTGACTGGTCGGCTGCCAGCACGTTTAAATAGGTTTTACAATAAACCTGTCGTCACTACAAGCAAATCTGTAGGTGCTATTGTCTTGTCATAATAATAAAGACTATGACCAGTACATTTTGATTGCATCTTCTTACTAATATCATTTGGCATCATGTCTTTAAACACGCATAATAAGGGCATAATGTGTAGTATGGTGAAAGAGAATTGAAAATTAGACAAGAGGTAGACTTACCTTGAAGGATAATTGTAATTCTATGAGCCATATGGAACATTATGACCTTATTTTCCCACCCGGGTCGGAGCATGATATATGACTTCCCAACCCCTACTAGTGTTATGATACCAAATGTTCTTGTTTGTTTTAATCTGCACATAAGAAAAGGAGAGGCCTGGTCTGTCCGGCGTTCACATTATATACCTGTTTGCTATTTGCATAACAATGGTTTTCTTTGGAATGTGGGCTTTGCGCATGCGCAAGAAAGTACGCATAATAAGGGCATAATGTTCCATATGGCTCATAGAATTACAATTATCCTTCAAGGTAAGTCTACCTCTTGTCTAATTTTCAATTCTTGATTATCGAATGCAGTTCATACGAGGAAATCTGTGCAAACAGATTAAAATAGCTTCACTATTTCAGAGTACTTTTATAAACCAAAGAGTGCTTTTGAAAATACAAAACGCTCTGCCAAGCTAACTACGTGTCATGCATCAGATCAGAGACAAAACATCGTAATAGATTATGAAGATTTTGGGCAAATGGATCGAAATTGAAGATATTGAAGATATACAAAAAATAGAGTCTTTTTTCTTTCTTTTTTTTGCATTGTCAATTTATTTTCGATTGCTTGGGGTGACACGGCGAGAGTGTTGGCAGAATATTATGGAATTATTTTTATACAAAGTGAACGCATTATATGATGGTCAAATCAGAAAGGAAAGGATAACGCTATCAAACTTTTTCATTAATTTATTTGGCTGAATTTTTTTTTCTCTTACGCAATGTGAATTATAGTCTGACAATGACGAGTCCTTGGCGTGATCGTGTCCGTGTTTATGCCATGTTTTGTGTAGTTTTGCCCAAACTCCACCTTTCTTGCAATCCGAACAGTTTTTTTATTTGAGTGAAACGAGAATTTGACAATCGTAGCAAGCGAGAGACGAAGTCGCGAGTGGTCGACTTGTCTTTCATGCAGGAAATTCAATTTGCGTTTCCAACCATGACGGAATTTAATACCTGGAGAGGTTTACTTGTGAATTCAATGCATACCACTATCTAAGCTTGTGCGTGATCTTAGCTTTGCCGAAATTTTATGGGAGGAGCTAAGAGGTTCACTTGTGAATTCAATGCATACCTATATCTAAACTTGTGCGTGATGTTAGCCTTGCTCGGAAATCTTATGGGAGGAGCTAAGAGGTTTACTTGTGAATATATAGAGGCTAGGCGCTCCGGGTTTGGTTCAAAACAATGATGCCATTATGTTATTGCTTTCCAGAGCCTTCACTCAAAATATTTGGTGCTTGACCGCTCAACCAAATTAAATTGACGAAGTTGGCCATTGCGACATCGTATGCCAGACATTATATGTATTTTTGTCGAGTAAAAAGGCCCAAGCTTCTCGATTTGCACAAGGAAACTTACTTCCAGGTAAGAAATCCATTTATTAGTGATAGTTTAGTTTGAATATCAAAGTTCAAATGGTTTAGATTTTGCTCGAGATGAGATAACATCGTGTATTTCCTTCTTGATGTTGTGTGTTTTCACTTCTAGAATACTGAAGAAAACCAACCAATTCATTAAGTCAGAGGTGCTTAAAGTTAAACTGAACATCTTGAAGTGAAGGTAAGGTGTGATTGTGGTCTCGCTGGATTTAGTCCTTGATACAAGCATTGAAAGAACTATGCATTTTATGTATTTTATAATAATAAATTTAATGATTTGTATAACTAGTAAGTACGTATTCTTAGGCGCTAACATTAAGAGAAAACCTTTATATATATATATATATATAAACAATCAATATTGGATATAAAAGTCCATGATCATGTTCAGCGAATGATAAATGTCTAAAAGTCAGTTATATTCAATGTAATAGTCAATGTTAATATTCAGTAAATAATGTATGATCTATATCTTATAATAATATATTAAGCAGATTTTTAACTTGTTTTGTTTTCAAACTTGTCCAAAGTATTACACATACAAATGGGTGTAGGTAGTTCATTCCAGATTTTTGATTCAGCAAAACATGTTGAGAGTGATCGATTTCACAGCTCATGAAAAGGCGGATCCCAGCCAAAACTTTAGGGGGGGGGGGGGGGGAGCTAATTGAGTTTCTTCCGTCAACACGGAAAATAATAAAAAAGCATCTAATTCTTCAGTTTTGTTTTTTTCTGCTGCAGATGGGCTAAAGCCTCCCCTTTGCTCCCCCCGGATCTGCCCTTGTCAGTCTCCCCAAACTACTCAAACCCAAACTTAAGTCCGGGAACTAATAATAAATAGATAACAATAATAGTAGTAGATTCTATTTAGTGATCGGGTGTTCTTCGTTTTTATTCATTGTTTTATAAACTATTACAGGGCTAGTCGGCATTGATCTCCATATTTATCTGCGCTTAGTTTTAATACTAATGATCTTACGTTAGTTCTAATAATATCTTGGTAGATTGTTGACCTGTCATAATTTGAAAAGATAAATGTAATCGCACACCGTAGCACCTCTTTTGCATAAAAGCTTAAAGTTAATCAGCCATGTATTCTCCAGAGCTTTCACTGGAAGCCTTATGGTAACTGATCAATTATAACATATTTGGTTGTATTCTTGATTATCGAATGCAGTTCATACGAGGAAATCTGTGGAAACAGATTAAAATAGCTTCACTATTTCAGAGTACTTTTATAAACCAAAGAGTGCTTTTGAAAATACAAAACGCTCTGCCAAGCTAACTACGTGTCATGCATCAGATCAGAGACAAAACATCGTAATAGATTATGAAGATTTTGGACAAATGGATCGAAATTGAAGATATTGAAGATATACAAAAAATAGAGTATTTTTTCTTTCTTTTTTTTGCATTGTCAATTTATTTTCGATTGCTTGGGAGTGACGGCGGGAGTGTTGGCAGAATATTATGGAATTATTTTTATACAAAGTGAACGCATTATATGATGGTCAAATCAGAAAGGAAAGGATAACGCTATCAAACTTTTTCATTAATTTATTTGGCTGAATTTTTTTTCTCTTACGCAATGTGAATTATAGTCTGACAATGACGAGTCCTTGGCGTGATCGTGTCCGTGTTTATGCCGTGTTTTGTGTAGTTTTGCCCAAACTCCACCTTTCTTGCAATCCGAACAGTTTTTTTATTCGAGTGAAACGAGAATTTGACAATCGTAGCAAGCGAGAGACGAAGTCGCGAGTGGTCGACTTGTCTTTCATGCAGGAAATTCAATTTGCGTTTCCAACCATGACGGAATTTAATACCTGGAGAGGTTTACTTGTGAATTCAATGCATACCACTATCTAAGCTTGTGCGTGATCTTAGCCTTGCCGAAATCTTATTGGAGGAGCTAAGAGGGATCACTTGTGAATTCAATGCATACCAATATCTAAACTTGTGCGTGATGTTAGCCTTGCTCGGAAATCTTATGGGAGGAGCTAAGAGGTTTACTTGTGAATATATAGAGGCTAGGCGCTCCGGGTTTGGTTCAAAACAATGATGCCATTATGTTATTGCTTTCCAGAGCCTTCACTCAAAATATTTGGTGCTTGACCGCTCAACCAAATTAAATTGACGAAGTTGGCCATTGCGACATCGTATGCCAGACATTATATGTATTTTTGTCGAGTAAAAAGGCCCAAGCTTCTCGATTTGCACAAGGAAACTTACTTCCAGGTAAGAAATCCATTTATTAGTGATAGTTTAGTTTGAATATCAAAGTTCAAATGGTTTAGATTTTGCTCGAGATGAGATAACATCGTGTATTTCCTTCTTGATGTTGTGTGTTTTCACTTCTAGAATACCGAAGAAAACCAACCAAGTCATTTGGTTGGAGGTGCTAATATTAAACTGAACATCTTGAAGTGAAGGTAAGGTGTGATTGCGGTCTCGCTGGATTTAGTCCTTGATACAAGCATTGAAAGAACCATGTCATTTGTAAATTTTCTTCGAACATGTTAAGATTGATTTCTCAGCTGAGACTCCGCAGCCAAAGGTCAGATTAAGATTTTTGCGAACGAAAAACGTAGAAAAACCCTCGAACACAGAAAAGAATACGAACAAACAAGAAACTTCCTAAAAAGAATAAAAGTGCTAGTCTTACGAAAATATTAATGACGCAAAAAAATCCCCGATTTTCTATTCTTAAATAGGTTATAATATTCACCAATAAACAATAATTGGTTGGAAAAAGAAACTTTCCCCGTCTGAATTCTACTTCCGAAAATTGTTAAAAGCTCGTCCGCCATTCCTATGAGCAGCGATTTTTTAATTTATGTGTGACGTCATATGCTCAACTGGCATCCTTAAAAACCTTGGTTCTTTTATTGACAGCAATTTCTCTATGGTTTCGCATGTAAACAACGTATGTAAATGTGCATTCTATCATTTATATAACATATCGCGTATCAGAAAATATCTAAGTCGAGATACATTAGAAACACTTGTGCATGCTTTCGTTACAAGCCGGCTCGATCACTACAATGCCTTATTATATGGCCTGCTGAAGTCTCACCTTCACAAGCTCAACGTGTTCAGAATGCAGCCGCAAGACTGGTACTTCGTGTTTCAAAGTTCTGCCACATCTATCCCTGCATTGGAACTACACTGGTTACCATTAAATTCCGTGTTGACTTCAAGATTTTTTTGCTCACATACAAAGCTATTCATGGACTTGCTCCCAAGTATATATGTGATCTTATAACTGTCAAGTCAAAGTCAAAATGCAGCCTGAGATCGAATAATAAGTTACTATTACAGCACCCAACAGTTAAGACTTTTTCAACTCTGGGAGATTGCTGCACCCAAACTATGGAACTCACTACCTTGCAAACTAAGGGCTTTGACTCACTTCAAAAAGGAATTAAAAACTTATTTATTTGCTTTTGCTTGAATTTCGGAATTATATGTCTACCAATACTATTTATTTATTTATTTTTCTCTTAATCAACCACGAGTAGGTTTAACATTAACATTAAGTAGTTTATATAGGGTTTTCTATTTAAATATTATTATTATTTATTATCGTTTCATAATTTTCTTATTAGTAGTTTTTGATTTTTAATAGATGTTTAATTTCATAGGCTATAGTTTCTTTAAATGTAATATATAGATTTTAGTAGCGCATTTGAAAATGTATGTTGAATTTGCGCTTTATAAATGAATTTATTATTATTATTATTATTATTATTATTATTATTAATATTATTATTATTATTTATCCACACTGACTCTACAGCATTCTGTGTAAGAAGGCATGACTTGGTTTAAGACTTGTTTTTTAAATCAAAAATAGTCGAAATTTGGTTGCAATTACACATTGTGAAAAGCCGGGAATTTTGAAGAGTGGCGCATATGACGTCACTTCCTTCGAATCACTGAAATTTGCCAGGAACGCAATCGCTTAAGGTGTTTCATTACAGTTTCGTGATCACCAAACAGAACTTTTTCAACCGTTGCGTTGACAATGTTCTGTTTTCTGGATCGTTTTAGAATTTATACCAGTTGTTGCTCTTGGTTTGAAGAAGGGATGCACTGATAGTTGTCAAGAATACATTAGCATAAACTTATGAACCGCGAAAAGAGACTGCAGAGTTCTTGCCTTAAAAATATTAGAATGAATCAACCGACATGAGCTTTTGCAGGTACCAAGAGTAACAACTGGTATACATTCTAAAATGATCCAGCAAACAGAACATTGTCAACGCAACGATTGAAAAAAATATGTTTGGTGATCACGAATCTGTATCAAAACACCTTAATGGCGGACTCAAAAGGCTAAACTTTACCGGCTAAATACAACATCTTCCCAGTCTCGTATCGAAAAAGAATGTGGACAGTAAGCTATATTATTTAGCTAGTTTTATATGGCACAATTTCCAGGGATAGTGTCATTTTCGTAGGCGACTAGCACTTTAAATATACCACAACGAGACAAAGAAAAGGAAACAAATTCATTAAAGAATGGTAGGAACTTGTGGATAAATTGAATCACCGTCAAAAGCTTTGTGGAACTGACGTTTCGGACGTTAGTCCTTCGTCGGAGTAAGTGAATTAAAGAATACATCTATTAAATATTTATAAAATGAAATAAATTAATGGCAGTTAACAGTGGCATATCTACTGCTGAGTAGCTTTTAATCCACTTAAATTCAGTGAATTTACAAGGATGGAAATCCGAAGAATAGGAGAAAGACCCTCAAAGCGCCTAGCACAGGAGAAAATGTACAAACAACCTACTCAAACCGAAACCGTGGTATGTGACGTCAAGCCATGTCGCGTGGTCAAATGACTCACAACACAAGCCTCACATATCGTACCAAGTTTCGTTACTGTCAGAGCATTTGTTGTAATGACTATAGGCCAAAATCGGCATTTTTTGGTTTGTAAATAAGTCCCGTGGTATGTGACGTCAAGCCATGTCACGTGGTCAAATGACTCACAACACAACCCTCACTTATCGTACCAAGTTTCGTTACCAGAGCATTTACTGTAATGACAATTGGCGAACATCGGGGATGTTTTGTTCGCAAGTCACGTGATATATGACGACACGCCATGTCACGTGGTCAGATGACTGACAACACAAGTTTCACCCATCGTACTAAGTATCGTTACCATAGCATTCATTGTATGAGTGTTCGCAAAAATCGGCGAAAATGTTTTGTTCGTAAGTGATATATGATGACACGTCATGTCACGTGGTCTGATGATTGACAACACAAGTCTTACCAATGCTACCAAGTTTCGTTACCATAGCATGCTTCGTTCCCGAGTTATGGTCAAGGGGCCAGGAGATGCGTTTGGGGCCAGGAGATGCGTGCTAACCTTTACTTGGAGCAGAAAGTGAAGGGTAACACTGCGTGACAAAACATCCCAAATGACCAGTAAATCTTCTGTTCTTTCGCTAACCAGTAGTTAGTGTGTTTCGAGGCTACGAAACCTAAGAAACCATAAGAGGTGAATGTATAGGCCAACAGATAGTATGAGGGTACGAAACCTAAGAAACCATAACAGGCGAATGTATAGGCCAACACATAGTATGAGGGTACGAAACCTAAGAAACCATAAGAGGCGAATGTATAGGCCAACAGATAGTATGAGGGTACGAAACCTAAGAAACCATAACAGGCGAATGTATAGGCCAACACATAGTATGAGGGTACGAAAGCTACGAAACCATAACAGGCGAATGTATAGGCCAACACATAGTATGAGGGTACGAAACCTAAGAAACCATAACAGGCGAATGTATAGGCCAACACATAGTATGAGGGTACGAAACCTAAGAAACCATTAGAGGCGAATGTATAGGCCAACACATAGTATGAGGGTACGAAACCTAAGAAACCATTAGAGGCGAATGTATAGGCCAACACATAGTATGAGGGTACGAAACCTAAGAAACCATAAGAGGCGAATGTATAGGCCAACACATAGTATGAGGGTACGAAACCTACGAAACCATAAGAGGCGAATGTATAGGCCAACACATAGTATGAGGGTACGAAACCTAAGAAACCATAACAGGCGAATGTATAGGCCAACACATAGTATGAGGGTACGAAACCTAAGAAACCATAACAGGCGAATGTATAGGCCAACACATAGTATGAGGGTACGAAACCTACGAAACCATAACAGGCGAATGTATAGGCCAACACATAGTATGAGGGTACGAAACCTAAGAAACCATAACAGGCGAATGTATAGGCCAACACATAGTATGAGGGTACGAAAGCTACGAAACCATAACAGGCGAATGTATAGGCCAACACATAGTATGAGGGTACGAAACCTAAGAAACCATAACAGGCGAATGTATAGGCCAACACATAGTATGAGGGTACGAAACCTAAGAAACCATAACAGGCGAATGTATAGGCCAACAGATAGTATGAGAGTACGAAACCTAAGAAACCATAACAGGCGAATGTATAGGCCAACACATAGTATGAGAGTACGAAACCTAAGAAACCATAACAGGCGAATGTATAGGCCAACACATAGTATGAGGGTACGAAACCTAAGAAACCATTAGAGGCGAATGTATAGGCCAACAGATAGTATGAGGGTACGAAACCTAAGAAACCATAAAGAGGTGAATGTATAGGCCAACACATACTATGAGGGTACGAAACCTAAGAAACCATAACAGGCGAATGTATAGGCCAACACATAGTATGAGGGTACGAAACCTAAGAAACCATAACAGGCGAATGTATAGGCCAACACATAGTATGAGGGTACGAAACCTAAGAAACCATAACAGGCGAATGTATAGGCCAACAGATAGTATGAGGGTACGAAACCTAAGAAACCATAACAGGCGAATGTATAGGCCAACACATAGTATGTGGGTACGAAACCTAAGAAACCATAACAGGCGAATGTATAGGCCAACACATAGTATGAGGGTACGAAACCTAAGAAACCATTAGAGGCGAATGTATAGGCCAACACATAGTATGAGGGTACGAAACCTAAGAAACCATAAGAGGTGAATGTATAGGCCAACACATAGTATGAGGGTACGACACCTAAGAAACCATAACAGGCGAATGTATAGGCCAACAGATAGTATGAGGGTACGAAACCTAAGAAACCATAACAGGCGAATGTATAGGCCAACACATAGTATGAGGGTACGAAACCTAAGAAACCATAAGAGACGAATGTATAGGCCAACACATAGTATGAGGGTACGAAACCTAAGAAACCATAAGAGGCGAATGTATAGGCCAACACATAGTATGAGGGTACGAAACCTAAGAAACCATAACAGGCGAATGTATAGGCCAACAGATAGTATGAGAGTACGAAACCTAAGAAACCATAACAGGCGAATGTATAGGCCAACAGATAGTATGAGAGTACGAAACCTAAGAAACCATAACAGGCGAATGTATAGGCCAACACATAGTATGAGGGTACGAAACCTAAGAAACCATTAGAGGCGAATGTATAGGCCAACAGATAGTATGAGGGTACGAAACCTAAGAAACCATAAGAGGCGAATGTATAGGCCAACACATAGTATGAGGGTACGAAACCTAAGAAACCATAACAGGCGAATGTATAGGCCAACACATAGTATGAGGGTACGAAACCTAAGAAACCATAACAGGCGAATGTATAGGCCAACACATAGTATGAGGGTACGAAACCTAAGAAACCATAACAGGCGAATGTATAGGCCAACACATAGTATGAGGGTACGAAACCTAAGAAACCATAACAGGCGAATGTATAGGCCAACACATAGTATGAGGGTACGAAACCTAAGAAACCATAACAGGCGAATGTATAGGCCAACACATAGTATGAGGGTACGAAACCTAAGAAACCATTAGAGGCGAATGTATAGGCCAACACATAGTATGAGGGTACGAAACCTAAGAAACCATAACAGGCGAATGTATAGGCCAACAATAGTATGAGGGTACGAAACCTAAGAAACCATAAGAGGCGAATGTATAGGCCAACACATAGTATGAGGGTACGAAACCTAAGAAACCATAAGAGGCGAATGTATAGGCAAACAGATAGTATGAGGGTACGAAACCTAAGAAACCATAACAGGCGAATGTATAGGCCAACAGATAGTATGAGGGTACGAAACCTAAGAAACCATAAGAGGTGAATGTATAGGCCAACACATAGTATGAGGGTATGAAACCTAAGAAACCATAACAGGCGAATGTATAGGCCAACACATAGTATGAGGGTACGAAACCTAAGAAACCATAACAGGCGAATGTATAGGCCAACAGATAGTATGAGGGTACGAAACCTAAGAAACCATAACAGGCGAATGTATAGGCCAACACATAGTATGAGGGTACGAAACCTAAGAAACCATTAGAGGTGAATGTATAGGCCAACACATAGTATGAGGGTACGAAACCTAAGAAACCATAACAGGCGAATGTATAGGCCAACAGATAGTATGAGGGTACGAAACCTAAGAAACCATAACAGGCGAATGTATAGGCCAACACATAGTATGAGGGTACGAAACCTAAGAAACCATAACAGGCGAATGTATAGGCCAACAGATAGTATGAGGGTACGAAAGCTACGAAACCATTAGAGGCGAATGTATAGGCCAACAGATAGTATGAGCTTATAAAATCGCAAAAATACGGCTCTAAATTTTGACAAATTCCTATGAATTATATACCAAAATGTTCAGGAAAGCCCAGGGTTTTCAAATCCACTTCTGTTTTATTGACAGGTTCTGTTTTATTTCAAGGAGAGACGATTTTCTAGCTTGACCCCGGTTATGTCATGCATTTTCTCTTGTAAAATACATCCAATAGCGTATATTAAACTCAAAAAGTAAGGTGTTTTTTTTTCAATAGAATTCAATCTAAACCCTATAATACAATCCGTGAATAGTTGAATTAACTGAATCCACTTCTGTTTGTTTGCCTAGATAGTCATTATTTTGAAAAAGGTCCAAAAACCGTGTTTTTGAAACATAATTTGTATGGGCTCACATGAGGGGGCGTGAGCTTGAAATCGTAGCTGACCAAATGTTAACAGATTTTTTCTGATGTTAAACGATAGAAAGCAATAGGTTTAGCATAATTTAGCAGTATTTAGTGGTATTTTCCTTCCACACTCTTTGTACTCTATGAAACTTTTTGTGTGTACTCAATTGTACAGGTCGACACATGTTACAACACAACTGTTATGTGTAACAGTTGTAGAGGTGGACACGTGTCATTCATTAGGATTCGCATATATACATTTTGTAATTCTAGTATTGAGTTCAGTTATCACGAGTTATCAAAGAGTATTCATCTAGGTTAGTTAATCGTATTGTAATCATCATGGCGTATTAAAATGTAGAGTATTACACTCGGTGTGTGTTACCCCTAGTCACAGGGACACATCACTGGCATATGCTTTGCAGTGTTACGACTGTTACCGTGCCGCCAGCTGTTTACAGTCATACGAAAACTGCTCTAACAACCAGTTGTGTGTAACAGTTGTAGAGAGTTGTAGATCCGTTACAAAACGAAACTGATTACATACAGGACAAGGAAAGTCTCTTATTTTCGAAATAGCAATGACATAAAAGGAAATTCTTAACGAGCTAGTGGGCTTGGGTGCTCTTTCAGGTCAAACGGAGTTTAAAAGGCTGTTAATTAGACAAGTAGTGGTAAAGATGAAACAAGTGAAATACAGTTAATAGCGCTTTTTCAGGTTTTCTTCCGATCATTTACTCTCGTATGAAGACGCCTCAAAATTTTTCGTCCACAGGACCATTTTCGACATCGTTTAATTTTCGATTGTTTTAAATTTGTCTAAATGTAAGTGCATTTGTTCAGTTGATATATTTAATGTATGTATACAATTATGATATTTAAGAAGAAACTACAATGGAGTGATTATAAAAAGAATTTCGCATAAATTGTCCTTGGTTGATTCGTACTTGGTTATTTGTTGACTGGGATTCTATTGTTATTGCAGATGGCCGCAGCACACGAGTATTCCACAGAAGAACTTAACTATTTCAGGATTTGCAACGTCACCACTCGAATCATTGCTGAAGGACTACGAGTAGTCTTCAAGCTATTATGGGACACTCATTACCAGGCGACACACGGCCCGTGGCAAGATACGGCTAAGAATGGCATTGATTTGTACAGCATGGAATCTTCGAAAAGTTGTAAGAGAAATTCACGAGAACTTTTAATTTTGAGAAATGGCAATAGACTTGAATGGGACTGTACCAGTCTTTTTGTTGCCATTCTCTATTCAGATAGTATTGGCAAGGGTCTCGATCCCGTTGTTAAGAAAGCCGTGGATGATTTACGTCGGTTCCGTAATAAAGTCTTTGCTCATTTGTCTGATGGAAAGTTAAGAGAAATGGACTTTGAAACCTCTATCCAAAAGGTAATAGATGCTTTTATCGCCCTAAAACTAGACACTGCTGATATAGAGGCAATCAAAAACCAGAAAACATTTCCTACAGAGGAACTACGTCTCACTCAGCAACAGTTAGAAAAGGAGAAAAAACGTAACGAGGAACCACGATCGTTTTGTGTTTTGCCACCCAAACCATCCCACGAAGTTATCGACCGTTCAAGCGAAGTGGATGTGATACTACAAAAGATGAAAGAGTTGAGAAGCACAAAAATAAATGAAATAACTGTTGTTTATCTGTCTGGGAATCCTGGCTGTGGCAAAAGTGAAATAGCAAGACAGATAGGTGAGAAGGTTTTCGATGATGTTCCCGATGACGCCACAGATCAAGTAAAATTTGTGTTCGCCCTTAACGCATCCAGTACAGACACATTAATACAATCATATATTGAATTTGCAATTACTTTAAACTGCGATGAGAAATCTACTACGATTATTGGAACATCAAAAGATCTTTCTCCGGAAGACAAACTTATTCATCTTAAAACTCTTGTAGCTCCCAAACTGCGAATGTATTCTTCATGGCTCTTGATCTTGGATAACGTCACAGACGTTAAATCAGTCTTCAGATTCTTGCCAAAGGCGGGAGAGAAGACGGAGGGCAATGGTCAGATACTTTTTACCACACAAGACAGTCAATCCATTGGTGCCAATAATTCGTACACTTACCATTTATCCCTTAGTCGCGGTATGAAACCTGATGAAGCGGTAAAAACACTTTCTGAAATATCGGGTGTTGCTTCAAATAAAGAGTGCATTTTACGAGTTGCGAAGGCTTTAGATTTCCAGCCACTAGCACTAGCGTGTGCAGCAACTTACATGACGCGTGTAAGTGATATAACCTCAATCTCATGGGAAGAATATTTACAGAAGATTCAACAAGGCAAGCGAGAAGCGACTGAAGGGGAATATAAAAGAATTAGTGTAACTTACCCTCAATCGATGACTGCAGCAGTGAAGCTGTCCTTAGAAAAAGAAATGGCTGCAAACATGGTTATGATGCATGCTTTTCAGTTCTTGTCTGCGTTAGGCCCTCAGCGGATACCCTTGGAATATGTCGTACAATATGTAACACGTTGCATGACAGGTCATGACGAAGATCTCGTGGCCGCCACTGTCTTTTCATCTTCACTTATTCTTAATTATTCCCAAGACCAGTCAAAAGAGATTGGTATACATCAAGTTGTACATAGCTGTCTGCAAGATATTGTTCTACACAAGAGCAAAAAAGAAGAATTTCATTTCTTGGTAAACGTAATTAATGCTTTTTCAGCACTTTTAAACGCCTTTGATGGAGACAACGTCAATCACATTAAAACAACAAAATTTGTAGTAGTGCATTTTATGCACTTCTCAAAACATTTAACCAATTTTACAACGGAATCTTTATCTCCAATAAAACAGAAAACGAATTTTGAACAAAAACAAAACGAGTACGTAAGCTACTTCTCAGCCGCCGGAGACGTCTGCCAAACCCACGCTAAGCATGAAGCTGCGATAACATTGTTTAAAACAGTACTAATGATCAAAGAATTTTATCATCATTGTAATCATCCAACACTTGCTCCTACATTGACTAATCTTGGATTGACCCTCTGTAGTCTGGGCAAGCATGAAGAAGCGCAGAAATATCTCAAAAGAGCATTGACTATTCAAGAGAACGCGCATGATAAAAATCTTCCAACACTTGCTACTGCATTGAATAATCTAGGAACAAACCTCAGTCATCTCAGCAAGTATGATGAAGCGCAGAAATATCTCAAGAGAGCATTGGCTATTCAAGAGATGGAGTACGGTCAAAATCATCCAAAACTTGCTACTACATTGAGTAATCTAGGATCGGACCTCCGTACACTGGGCAAACATGAAAAAGCGCAGAAATGTCTCGAGAGAGCATTGACTATTCAAGACATAGAGTATGGTCAAAATCATCCAAAACTTGCTACTACATTGAATAATCTAGGATCGAACCTCCATGAACTGGGCAAGCTTGAAGAAGCGCAGAAATGTTACGAGAGAGCATTGACTATTCAAGAAATGGCATATGATCAAACTAATCCGACACTTGCTACTACATTGAATAATTTAGGATCGAACCTCATTGGTCTGGGCAAGCATGAAGAAGCGCAGAAACATCTCAAAAGAGCATTGGCTATTGATGAGAAGGCGTACGGTCAAAATCATCCAAAACTTGCTACTACATTGAATAATTTAGGAACGAACCTCATTCATCTGGGCAAGCGTGAAGAAGCGCAGAAATGTCTCGAAAGAGCATTGACTATTCAAGAGAAGTCGTTCGGTCAAAATCATCCAAAAATTGCTTCTATATTGAATAATCTAGGATCGAACCTCATTTTTCTGGGCAAGCATGAAGAAGCGCAGAAACGTCTCGAAAGAGCATTGACTATTCAAGAAGAAACATATGATCAAAATCATCCAAAACTTGCTACTACATTGAATTATCTAGGATTGAACCTCCATCGTCTGAGCAAGGATGAAGAAGCGCAGAGATGTTACGAGAGAGCATTGGCTATTCAAGAGATGTCGTATGATGAAAATCATCCAACACTTGCTCGTATATTGTATAGTCTAGGATTGCACCTCCGTAAACTGGGCAAGCATGAAGAAGCGCAGAAATGTCTCGAGAGATTATTGACTATTCAAGAGAAGTCGTATGATCAAAATCATCCAACACTTGCTACTATATTGAGTACTCTAGGATCGAACCTCCATGATCTGGGCAAGCATGAAGAAGCGCAACAATGTCTCAAAAGAGCATTGACTATTCAAGAGATGGCGTATGATCAAAATCATCCAACACTTGCTCCTATATTGAGTACTCTAGGATCGAACCTCCATGATCTGGGCAAGCATGAAGAAGCGCAACAATGTCTCAAAAGAGCATTGACTATTCAAGAGATGGCGTATGATCAAAATCATCCAACACTTGCTCCTATATTGAGTACTCTAGGATCGAACCTCCATGATCTGGGCAAGCATGAAGAAGCGCAACAATGTCTCAAAAGAGCATTGACTATTCAAGAGATGGCGTACGGTCAAAATCATCCAAATCTTGTTACTACATTGAGTAATCTAGGATCGGACCTCCGTACACTGGGCAAACATGAAGAAGCGCAGAACTGTTTCGACAGAGCTTTGACTATTCAAGAGATGGCGTATGATCAAAATCATCCAGCACTTGCTTCTACATTGAATAATCTAGGATCCAGCCTCATTGATCTGGGCAAGCATAAAGAAGCGCAGAAATGTCTCGAGAGAGCATTGGCTATTGAAGAGATGGCGTATAATCAAAATCATCCACAACTTGCTACTACATTGAATAATCTAGGATCGAACCTCCATGAACTGGGCAAGCTTGAAGAAGCGCAGAAATGTTACGAGAGAGCATTGACTATTCAAGAAATGGCATATGATCAAACTAATCCGACACTTGCTCCTACATTGAATAATTTAGGATCGAACCTCATTGGTCTGGGCAAGCATGAAGAAGCGCAGAAACATCTCAAAAGAGCATTGACTATACAAGAGAAGGCGTATGATCAAAATCATGCAGCACTTGTTACTACATTGAATAATCTAGGATCGAACCTCATTTTTCTGGGCAAGCATGAAGAAGCGCAGAAATGTCTCAAAAGAGCATTGACTATTGGAGAGATGGCGTACGGTCAAAATCATCCAAAACTTGCTACTACATTGAATTATCTAGGATTGAACCTCCATCGTCTAAGCAAGGATGAAGAAGCGCAGAAATGTTACGAGAGAGCATTGACTATTCAAGAGAAGGCGTATGATAAAAATCATCCAACACTTGCTCCTATATTGTATAGTCTAGGATTGCATCTCCGTAAACTGGGCAAGCATGAAGAAGCGCAGAAATGTCTCGAGAGATTATTGACTATTCAAGAGAAGTCGTATGATCAAAATCATCCAACACTTGCTACTATATTGATTACTCTAGGATCGAACCTCCATGATCTGGGCAAGCATGAAGAAGCGCAACAATGTCTCAAAAGAGCATTGACTATTCAAGAGATGGCGTACGGTCAAAATCATCCAACACTTGCTACTACATTGATTCATCTAGCATTGATGCTCAGTGATCTCGGCAAGGATGAAGAAGCGCAGAATTGTTTCGACAGAGCTTCGACTATTCAAGAGATGGCGTATGATCAAAATCATCCAACACTTGCGCTACATTGAATAATCTAGGAAGCGAACCTCATGGGTCTGGGCTATTAAAGACATTGCGTAAGATCAAAATCATTAATAACTTGCTGATGCATGCATTGAATGATCCTCTGATTCATAGATCTAGTAAGAGTAAACTCATACTCGAATACAGCATCTTAAAGTTTATTCGTTGCCAAGAAACTATAAACAATCCGAATGACACTCATGGTTCCAGAGATTCATAGATCTAGTAAGAGTAAACTCATACTCGAATACAGCATCTTAAAGTTTATTCGTTGCCAAGAAACTATAAACAATCCGAATGACACTCATGGTTCCAGAGATTCATAGATCTAGTAAGAGTAAACTCATACTCGAATACAGCATCTTATAGTTTATTCGTTGCCAAGAAACTATAAACAATCCGAATGACAGTCATGGTTCCAGAGATTCATAGATCTAGTAAGAGTAAACTCATACTCGAATACAGCATCTTAAAGTTTATTCGTTGCCAAGAAACTATAAACAATCCGAATGACACTCATGGTTCCAGAGATTCATAGATCTAGTAAGAGTAAACTCATACTCGAATACAGCATCTTAAAGTTTATTCGTTGCCAAGAAACTATAAACAATCCGAATGACACTCATGGTTCCAGAGATTCATTGATCTAGTAAGAGTAAACTCATACTCGAATACAGCATCTTATAGTTTATTCGTTGCCAAGAAACTATAAACAATCCGAATGACAGTCATGGTTCCAGAGATTCATAGATCTAGTAAGAGTAAACTCATACTCGAATACAGCATCTTATAGTTTATTCGTTGCCAAGAAACTATAAAGAATTAAAATAAAGCTTATGATTCCTCTGATTCATAGATCTAGTAACAGAAAACTCAAATCACCTTATTTGACGAAAATCATGTCATTAACGAAGCCAAGTCCGTTGCTGAATGCTTTAATGAATATTTTTGCAATGCAATTAAGCAAGACACCCAAGATCTAACGATCGATGATATGGACACTCACTCTAGTGCTTTATCTATACGTGACAGGGAACACTTAAATGAATTTTTCTTTACTCCGGTCGACACAGAATATGTAAAAACATCCTGGAACATTTAAATCCGAGGAAATCTGTTGGAATGGATGGCATATCATCGCGCCTACTACGATCGTTCGCCCCAAGTATTGCAGGCGAGGTTACTAAGCTTATAAATCACCTAATAATTACTCAGTCTCTGCCCAGAGAGTGGAAGAGCAGCAACATTACACCAATACATGAAAAACCGATGAAACCAACTATAGACCTGTCTCCATCTTAACCACGTTGTCCAAAGTGTTCGAGAAAGTTATATATGATCAAATATATAATGCAAAGCCTCCTCTGCTGTCTCAAAACCTATCTGGATATATGAAGGGACATTCTTGCTCTACGGCTATTCTAAAAATGACTGAAGACTGGCGTGCTTATTTAGACATAAAAGATACTGTCATGACTGTTGCAGTGGATCTAAGCAAAGCATTTGACAGTGTCAACCATAATCTTCTTTTGTCTAAAATACAAGCTTACGGATTTTCAACCACGGCTATAAAGCTTCTTCACGAATATCTAAAAGATCGTCATCAGAGGGTGAAAATAGATGGCACATACTCAGACTGGAGTCCGGTTACAGTCGGTGTACCACAAGGATCTCTGCTCGGTCCATTACTGTTTAACATCAACATGAATGACATCAATTACTGTGTGTCCAATATCTCTTTAAGATTGTATGCTGACGATACCACCGGTTATGCATCAGACGCCTCCTCAATAGCGCTACAGTTCATAGTCAACAATGATTTGTCAACTTTATCTACATGGCTGGAGCAAAATTTCCTGTCCATCAATAATACCAAGACGCAGGCGATGTACCTTGGTCCATCAACATATAAATACGATTCCCAAGTCAATGGCAACGATGTCGTAAAAATCGAACCAACTTTAAGAATTCTTGGCGTCACATTGGATAAAAGGCTTACCTTTAAGGAGCATATCACAGAGCAGCTCAAGAAAGTTTATGCAAAGACATCTGCCTTAAAACGAATCTCACGCTTTGTATCCGTGCGAGCACAATGACTCTGTTATACAAATCATTTATAGTTTCACACTTAGGATATTGTAGCATAATACTTATTGGTCTTGGGAAAGTTCAGGACAACAGACTCGAAGATGCTAATTATAATGTTTTTATAACACTTTTTTAAATTAAGAACGAAAGCTATGAAAGTCTGTTAAAGTTAGTATGCATATAGATTCAAAACATCTAGGTATTATCAGGCATTGATCTTGATATATAAATGCCTTAACTCTATTGTTCCACACTATATTAAGGATTTTCTAGATTTAAGAAGTTAGTTACAATTTAAGGGGGAAGGGAAGTAATCTGGCTCAACCTCGTTTCAACTCTGAATGGATGCATAAGTCGTTCTCTTATATTAGTTATAAGTTGTGGAATAAGCTACCTGTTGAGGTCAGAAACTGTGGGAGTCTACAAGAATTCAAGAGGACTTTAATTAAAATTTGAATCGCTATATCAGGCATAGATTTGTAAAATATCTACTTAAGTTTTTCTTATTATTATTTAATTAGTAGTTACAATTCATAACATTTCTTCCTTTAATTTAGGTTTATATGGTTTGGGGTGGTTTTATTTCAACATGGATTTCTATTATGTATTTTTTGTATATTTAGGGGAATTTAAATTATAGATTATGAGTAGGTCCGATAGCTCGGTTATTACATTTATGATAATTTTAAGGTTGTTGAAGCAGTTCATAACATTTCTTTCTTTAATTTAGGTTTATATGGTTTCACGAAATAGGTGTAGGGTGGGGTGGTTTTAATTGAACATGGATTTCTATTATGTATTTTTTGTATATTTAGGGGAATTTAAATTATAGATTGAGTAGGTGTGGGGTTGGTTGGGGTTGGGTGGGGTGGGGTGGGGTGGGGTGGTTCAGTATATTTTTACTTAGATTTCTACACTTACATAATATTTTTAGATCTATAATTTAATCTATATTGTATTTTATAGATGTTAGTTTAGCACGTGCACGTTCTGACGAGACTTTATTGTAAGCTCCTGTGTGTCTACATGAATAAATTACTTACTCACTTACTTAGAGTCGGAAAATATAATACGGGTATATCTGAATTTCGGAGATTTCCTATAATCTTTTTATGAACAAATTATCACGGCATATAAAGATAGAATAGAAAACTGCTTAAAAGTAAAGGTGAGAAAAACCTAAGCTTACTTTTACTTCTTTTACATGACAATGTTTGGTTATCCATGAAGAGTTTGGGTTTTGATAAGAACCGTATTTTTACCGCAATGAAATTAAGAAAATAAATGATTAGGTATCATCAGCGAGAGAAAATTGGCTGGAGATCATTAACCAACTAAACTTGTGAAATGAAGGCCCTGAACGTTAAACCAAATGTGTCATCAATTTAAGATATTTTTCTGATCCTAATTCTTCATTACAATTTTTTTTTTTTCCTTTGTAATATATACATTTAGGCACTGCCTAAAAGCGGAGCTCCCGATACGCGGAATGCACAGGGAGAACAATTTGAATGAAACTGAAAGGTAAAAATAAGATCGGGGAAAATTTTTTCAATTATTTTTTGTTCGAGATGAAGATAGTTTCTCCCATAATAAAAACCATGCAGTGAAATCGAATCGAAATGCACTACATTGTTTTTTTTTTGTTTGTTTGTTTGTTTGTTTTTTTGCGTGAGTATACTCTCCCACTTAGGAATTTTGTACACAACTCATCACCACCCCCAGGGGCTAGTATTGTTCTTGGAAGATTCTTCGACAAAGTCTTCCAAGCCGCCGACAGTTTTAGGCTTTGAATCTCTTTTACTTAAAAAGAACGAAAGATAACTACAGATAATCCTATACAATATCAAGTTTAGTGAAATTTACCTTGGATGTCTTTCATTGAAATCGAAAATCTGGAGATTTAGGACGAACAAGACTAAAAGACAGACTTGAAAACTGGTTAAGGTGAGCACTAAAATAAGCTTACTTAATAATTACGTCTTTTAATTTACAGAACGAGACGAGTTTACATTCAGTTAAACTTGACAAGAACAACTGAGACAAAATAGACAATAATGCAAAAGGCAAAGCAGAATACAAAATGACGAATTTCTTTGTCAGTAGATTGGCGTTTGTAAATGTTTTTGAATATTTTTAGCTTTTTAAAGTGAAAGTCTAGGTCTTTATACAATAACATCTCTCAACAACACAAATTCAATCTCATTTGTATTATCATACTTGCTCGAACAGCTTAATAAACAGTTCAATATTTGATTAAATTTATATTTCATTCTACAATTAGATAAATTATCTGTCGAGAAAGATATAAAATTATTGAATGAAAGCCTTCTTTATTTTGCCGATGGGACCCCGCGATAGGAGGCGAACAAAGCTGCATTTTCGATAGTTGGTTAAAAACAACCGAAGGCGGAATTGTTAAAGATTTACAAAGCTAAGTAAAGGATGAATATTTGTTGTCTTAATGTGCTCTCCGTGTTATATTTCCTCCAGCATTAAAATAGATTAATTTCAATATTTAAAAAAATCTTTGAGAGCGGAAATTCTTTGATCTGTCGATGAAAATTCTCGTCAAAATAATAAATAATATATGATTGTTTACTAAAAAAAACACACACCTGACACCTTACAGAACACTTCTTGATCCACCTTTGATTATATGAAAGGTTTTTTTAATGTGTTGTTGGTCAATAACTTGTCCTAAAGCGAATTTTTTTGTGCATTTGGGAGCCGCATTTGCGAGTAGTTTTGCTTTGACATCAAGCGGAGGGAAATGACGTCATCCAAGCCATGAAAAATCAACTGGATGGTTTACCATTTTTTCTTAAGTATGGTGCTCCGCGCGGGAGCTCCGCTAAAAAGGGCCAATACATGCAAGTAAGCTTGGCAAGTTCCATCAACGTCTGGTGGCCAAACGTCTGGTGGCCCCACACTTCCCTCCTGTCCCAGTTTCTCCGCAGCAATCAATCAACTTTAATTATTAATACCCTAATTACAATTGTAATTTGAAAATATAAGAATAAACAGATTTAAGGGTACAAGCTGTCGATAATAACTGTAGTATATAACCAAGATAGACAGCTGCTATTTGCATTAAGAATAGTATAAATTGGGTCTTATTAGGATAATAATAAATAGAATAAACAATAATATATAAATAAAACTTACATACAATTACAAACTGACAAGAGAAGACAAAATTTAAACATCAAATAACATAAGAAGAACAAAATAAAACAAAAATAGATTTAATATATGATTTAATATTATTGAAGCATATTAGAGAAGAAAAAAATCAGGAGGTATGTGAGCCAAGCAAAACACCACTCAGCTTCTCACGAAATGATGTCTTAGTCTTAAGCTTTTTTATTGAATCGTCAACTGCATTCCAGCACTTAATTCCTGAAAATCTAATATTAAACTTCCCAAAATTAGTTCTAGCCCTGGGAAGGAAGTAAGTTGTTTTAGAAATTAGGCAATATAAGCTGTGATTACGAAACTTGGCAGAAATGTAGTCACCCCAATGATTTTGGGTGTATGACGTCACATATCACGTGACTTGTTAAGATAACATTATCGCTTGGTTTTGAAATAATTGTTATTTGACGTTATTAATACTGAAGTCTTTTGGTGCATAAAAATAAAGATAAAGATAGAAATGTTATCTAAAATAACTTAATGTTAATCCGATGTATGATTAATTAATGAATAATAACTATTTTAGAACGATTTTTTTAGGGAAAGAAACTTCTATATTTCCTAATACTGCGAACAAATAGATCAACTTTCCGTCTGTGCATAGTCAACGTCATAATAACAATAGATAAAGTCGAACAAAAACTTAGAACAATAGGTTTCCCAACCATTCCGCTCCATTAACTATGTTCGGACGTAAAACCAAAGACCAGCGCATATTTTGCATAAATAAAACTCGCATGGCAATACAGTGAAAATAAAAAACGCTTGGAGAAAAAATTATAAGTTATATAAGGTAGGTCGAAGGAAATAAAACAAAAATACGAATAATTCAGTGAACGAGTACAGAAATCTTATGGAGTAAAAACCCGAATAGAACTTGAAGCCACCAAAGGCACGTACAAGACATAACGACGAAGCATATTTTATGTTCAAAAATATAAAAATGGTAGTAAAGACCGTTAAATAAAAAAAATAAAATGGCCACAATTAACAATTACACAAATCTTATGGAGTAAAATCCTGAATAGAACTTGGAGCAAACAAAGACACGTAAAAGACATAAAGACGGAACTTATTTTATGTTCAAAACATAAAATTGTAATAATACCGTTAAAAAAAAAAGTAAAATAGCAACAGTGAACTAGTACACAAATCTTATGCAGTAAAAACCCGAACAGAACTTGAAGCAACCAAGGACACGTACTAAACATAATGGTAATATTAACGTTAAATAAAAAGATAAAATAGCAACACAAACCTTACCCATTCGCCGATACTAATTGCAGGTTGCACATCAAGTTTTCCTAACTCATACTCGTCGTTCAGCCTGAGGTTTGGTAAAACCGGAGCAAGAAGACGCACGTCCGAGCCGTAGCAGGCTTGATGTGGAATGACTGTTATGCTAATCAGTTCTCACACATTTTTGTGTCTACAGCATATTAATAAGCAGTAGACACTATGCCATCGAGTTTAACCAGATATACTTCATATCCTATTTAATTAGCGAAAAATATAGTTAAATGACATACGATATAACTGACATAAAGTTCATCCCGGTGTAAGGGTTGTAAAACTTCGGATTACTTTGAGATCCCACGTGCACATCTAGCGGCGCATCGCGAGGATAGCCGATGTTATCCGAAGTCCCGCGTACTGGCTGGTCAACTTGGTTGCTCTGTTTGCGACTGCTTACGACTTTTTATCGACTGGGAAACGTTTGACCAACGTTTCAAACCATGATTTGGTAGTATTCAGTGATTTCTACAAGGTAATCGCAGCCATTTTTGTAGTGAATTTTATCTGTTTTTTTGGAACAAGCTTAAGGCACACAGGTTTCATGGAATGTGACAAATGTTGTTTAATTAAAGTGCTTTCAGGTATTTGCGTTATCTAGAAAGAATTTATCGCAAAAAAACGGCGACAGAATTGGTGTGTTTGTGCTACACGAAGCATGTCAACAATGGTGCTTCATGAACGATTGTTACAGAACCGATGCGATGTGAAACTGACTCAAATTTTTACGGTGACAATATTTGAGCCCTTTGAAAGGATAACTGAGCTCTGTAAGCAGAATATCAAGCCCTGAATACCTGCAAGTGAATATTCTACATATACATGATTCAAAAATGTTGCTGTGTATCTATAGCAGTAGACACATGTACTCATCGAGAACGTATTTTTTTAGCTAGTTATCTCACCTGATATACTAATCAGTTCTCATGCATAAATACCAGCGACACCAGCTAGAATAGCTAAGGCTCGACACCGAGGAACGCATGTTTGCTTTCATCCATTTCATATCAACTTAGGCCCCGTCCACACGTATCCGCAAATATTTTTTTTTTCCGGAAACGAAAATGTTCGCGTCCACATGCAGCGTATTCGAATCGTTTTCGAATCGTTTTCGCTGTCCACACGTATCCGGAAATTTCTTGATCCGCCCTGATGCACGCTAGTGCCTAGTCTTTTTGACGGATAGTTTTTCTTTTGAGCATGCGCAAAATCGCGTTTACGTCATCGTATTTGAAAATTTGCGGATACGACCGTCCACACGTATCCGTATTCGGAGCGTATTCGAAAATTTCCACTCTGGAGACCGTTTTCGAAAATTTCCGGATACGGATACAAAAATTTCCGGACACGTGTGGACGCAACCCGTATCCGCAAAAAAAGAATTGGGGAAACACAAATTTCCGGAAACGTGTGGACGCAACCCGTACCCGTAAAAAAAGAATTGCGGAAACACAAATTTCCGGATACGTGTGGACGGGGCCTTCGAATACGCTCCCAATACGGATACGTGTGGACGGTCGTATCCGCAAATTTTCTTACTGAATGCATTTACATTGATTTTTGATCAATTCTAAAAAACGTACTTAGTAAATTCGTTTGGGAAACTACTTTTGAGCATTTTCGATCATTTCAGCATGGACTATAGCTCATGTTTTTCATAGGTTTTGACACAGTTTCAAGTGTTTGCAATGTGCCTTTGAGGCCGTACTAGAGGAACTCCTGGTTGATTCCATCCATTTTACACCAACTCAAAACTCTTATATTTGCTGCTTTTTATTTTTGTGTAAAATCCATGATTTTGACCAGTCATTCCTCCCTAACGTTAAACTAAACCATGTCATCTTATGAACATAACATTTCGTGTTATCCAATAAAAATCTAACTTAGAGTTTTGGCCTTTTTGGATGATATTTAGTTAATACAAATAATCAGCTCTTTCTTGGTGTTGCAGGGCACCCGCTGAGCCATAAAGACAATAAAACAAAAGCCGAGAACAATGAGTTTGGAGCTAAACAATACCCTGTAATACAAAAAAAGTGGATGATAACTAGTTGAGTAATGGACTGCGTCGGTGTTTCTGAATAAAACCGTAGGAACTTATGGATAAATTGAATCACCGTAAAAAGCTTCGTCGGAGTAAGAGGGCGACGACGACGAAGGACTAACGCCTGAAACGTCAGTTTAACAAACCATCTTACGGTGATTCAATTTATCCATAAAATCCTACTGCAATACAAAAACCCTAACCCAGAATACGATACATCCTGCAACACCAAGTAAGACCCAAATAATCTAGATAAGAAATCATCTGTTCTCACAGCGTTGAGTCGCATAAGACCTTAAGATTTAGCCTACTGGCCTTATTTAGGATTTTTCGGTTTCAGTAATAATTTCTAATGGGAATGCAGTGGGTTATCAGTCCTCAACCCAACCGTCAACCTGGGTGACCAGGAGCTGTTATTTTTCCCCTTATCCGAAACCAATCTGGCTCTAGATGATTATCACCACTACTCAAAGCTGCATGGTCGCTGTAGCATATGCTAACGTCTAACGTAAACCATACGTCCTTCTTAATTCTTTCTGTACAACTTTAGTGGTACTTTGTTTTGATTCTTTTGTTCTTTCTTTTGCCTTTCTTTCAACTTTTCATGTCATTCTCTTTTATGATGCATTGTCTTCATCTTTTGAGATTCGTCGTTTTAGAAGTCGATCAGAAGTTTAAACAAACTGCCTGATAATAGATGTTTGGATTCAGGGATTCTTTGCAGTAATCTATAAAACAAACAAACAAAAAACATTGTTACATAACAGATCTTTGAAACAACATCTGAGATGATTCAAGTCAGGGCACGGCTAACTAACGGATTGAACTCAGAAGTTGCAATTATATTAGGGTTGGATCTGTGAATTATTTAGCTGTACGGCCTGACTTAGATCATCCCGGAAGTCATTTCAGGGTTCAATCTGTGAGCTAGCCGTGCCCTGACTTAGATCAGCCCAGAGGTTTTTTCAGGGTTCGATCTGTGAGTTAACCTTGCCCTGACTTAGATCAGCCCAGAGATTGTTTCAAAACGTTTTTTTTTTTTCATTTTCGATGCGTGTTTATAGCCTACCATTAGTTTCCTTACTGCAGATTTCATCCGAGGATCAAAATAACCAACTGGTCTGATATTTATAAGCTCCTGAAGATTATCTGTCAAACGAAAAAGAAAACCCAGATGAATATGTCAGGAATAAGATTGTTTGTTTAGTTGTATCCATATTCATGTGTCTTCTCATGTGCAGCCATTAAACAAAGAAATGATACTCTAGGGAATGACACGTGGTCTGAAATTGGAAACCATTACGTCTAAGGTAAATATAGAGATATAATACATTGCTTCTCAAAAGCTTGCCGTCCTGATAGAATAGGATATTGCTACCTCTTCCGGGTCCAAATTAAAAATTACTTCTACAGAAATTTTTTTCTGGGTGTTTTTACTTCATAGCAGGATTTTCTGTTCCTATATAATATATAATTATTAATAATAATAACACTTTATTTCTTAAAACAAAGCATTTAAAACTCTCAGTGCTTTTTAAAAATGGAAGAAAAATTATAAAAAGGTACTTAAAAAGTCATTGACATTATTAAATTATAAAAACGTGAAGAAAAAGTGAAAAAAGAAATTAATTGTCGAAGTTTGAGAATAAATCCTGGGGAAAAGTTGTGGCAAGATTTTAGTGATCTTTTGTGTGATTCAGTGGAACCGGAAATACGTCATAACTTAATAAAGCAAGCCCTATATCCTGTAAGGGGTCTATCAGATAGCCTGCGTAGCGGCCCAATGGGGCGGAAGGAAAAATCCAGGGGTTTATTGCAGGCCCTCCCTCTCCTCCCTTCCTCTCCCCAGTTCCCCCTCCCCTCCTTCCCCAGTCCCCAATCCCCTTCCCTTCCCTTTGGGCCGCTACGCAGGCTATCTATCAGAGGTCACCGACTCCCGGGTAAGGACGAAAAACAAATTTCGGACAAAAAGATTTGAAAACAAATATTTTTCATTATAAAATGTTATGTCTAAATTAGCTTACCCCCTAACCCCAGGTATTGGTTCCAGTGGTAAGCATGGCTCCCTGATCGCCAGGACAAACACTGTTTTGGGGGGGAGGGGGTCGTTGTAAAATCAGTGAACCTAAACCATCAAGATATCCTCATACAAACTTTAAAACTGATTTTAAAATTATTTTGTCCAAGATTATAGTTGTATCAATTCGCAATTACATTATTACGGAAAGAAAATAGACCTTTAGCATTCAACGGCTGTGGCTTCTCAAACAAACTATATTTCACATGTGAATTATGATCATTTAAGCAAATTTCTATTTAAAGAATCAAAAAAATCCATAACTATATAGGAGCAAAAAACACTTTTTTTTAATATTTCTAGGGCTTTTAAAAAATCGTAAAAATCCGTGAACTCAATAACTTTTTTCTTTAGGCTAACTGACCCATTATGATTTTTGACGATCAAGACGATTAATCGAGCTAACGTACCTTCAGCTGGCCGTGTAAATACCATGGCAACGACCATTAACAGACATAGAGAAGCCAATAAAATGCTCCAGAAATGCATTTTTGAAGTTCCAACGTGAAAAAATATCGTTCTCCTTGCAAAAGTCAAAAAATTAATTTAACTCTTTTCTATCAATAACAATTGGAGAAGTTTTTTGTAAATAACATTTTGGAAACCTGTTGAATAGCTTATTACGTCACGTGTTATTTCACATATTACCTAATAAGATAAGCTGTCAAAAATACAAGGAAAACAAATAGAAAGCTACCTGTTGATTCACACGCTTGTTGAACAGTATTCACATGCATGAGCAGGTCTGTTGTTAATGAATTAAATTATATACATTTAATATAAAAGAATAAATTGAATAAAATCGATAAATTTGTAAATAGAAATGGGGAATTTTTTTATCAGACGAGTTTTTTTAATGAAATTAAGTCATAATATGGCTAAAATTTTCTACCAAACCACCAATTATTTTTGTAACTTCTTTCTCATGTTACCTTGACAACGAGATAAAATTTCTTGTAACAATGACAACCGGGTTAGCACTAAATTATTGAATAGCATTTTTCATGGTTACTGAAAATATAGATGTCGTAAAGCCTTGTGGGATAGAAATTCCTGCAAACATTGCAAATAAAGAGTGCGATTACCTGGAAAAGAAGAAGAATATCAGTCGTAAAACCATAGTTCTTGCATATGAATTGAAAAGCAAGACAACAAAACATTGTTGCAGGATTTTGAGCATGTGCTCTGGGACTGGCTTATCCGCATTTATATCCCATGATGAACAATTGTGACGTTATCCGTGGAAAGCGCTATTGTATTACACAACACCTTTAAGGAATAAGAATATACCTGAATATTAGACTCGCGATGAACGTATAGCAATAAGAATGGACCTGAATTAGATTGGATGAACGTATAGGAATAAGAATGGACCTGAATTAGATTGAATGAACGTATAGGAAAAAGAATGGACCTGAATTAGATTGAATGAACGTATAGGAATAAGAATGGACCTGAATCAGATTGAATGAACGTATAGGAATAAGAATGGACCTGAATCAGATTGGATGAACGTATAGGAATAAGAATGGACCTGAATTAGATTGAATGAACGTATAGGAATAAGATTGGACCTGAATTAGATAGGATGAACGTAGAGGAATAAGAATGGACCTGAATTAGATTTTATGAACGTATAGGAATAAGAGTGGACCTGAATTAGATTGAATGAACGTATAGGAATAAGAATGGACATGAATTAGATTGAATGAACGTATAGGAATAAGAATGGACCTGAATTAGATTGGATGAAAGTATAGGAATAAGATTGGACCTGAATTAGATTGGATGAACGTAGAGGAATAAGAATGGACCTGAATTAGATTAAATGAAGGCACAGGAATGAGAATTAGAAAAAGGCAAGAAATGATTACGTTTTAGTTTAACGGAGCAGGTGTAATTTTCCTTATCTCTTTCAATTGGTAAATTACTTTATTAAAAGACCAATGTTTAGATAATTTTGACGTACCCTGTTTTTGATATCTTAATATTGGACTACAACGTCAAACTACTCAAAATATGGCTATTTTCGTGTCAAATGTTGTCCCGTATCCCGCAGGATTCAAAGATTGCCTTTTCCCTTTATTTTTAGATAAATGAGATGAAGATCTAGTTAATTATTCTTTCAGGAATGAGAAGTAGTAAAAAGGCAAGAAATGATTACGTTTTAGTTTAACGGAGCAGGTGTAATTTTCCTTATCTCTTCCAATTGGTAAATTACTTTATTAAAAGACCAATGTTTGGATGATTTTGAAACGATCTCAAGGTAAAGAAGTGGACAAGGTACTTACTCTAATACAGATATAAGCAACAATATTTTTTGTCGACATCCATAAGATGATATATTGAAGAATTAGAAAACGAGCGCGTGCTGTGTGCAGTACTTTTATAAAGGTGACGCGTGGGTTGGCAGAACACTAGAGAAAAATAATTAGAGGAAAAAGTGGCATTCTTCTGAAATTAAAAGAAATATATATTCTAATCTGCGGGAAGTTGCTTCACCTCTGATAAGTGTGCAATACGTTTGAGAAAAACCTCCAAATTTTATCAATATTACCACTAGGCAAGTTGAAGTCCAACATATGTTATCCACCTATTGTGCATACAATGTTTTCCGTCATCTATGGTACAGGAGCTGAGAAAGTCATTAAAGTAAACTTGCAATAACGTTGCGCAGCTGTTGCGCAGTATTAAGTTTAATGAAGTTTACTTCCTGTCATCTGGTTAGCGACATCCTGTGTTAAGATAACTTATATGTTTTGACGGGAAAAAAGCCACATTCTCTCTTGGCATTGTTAACTGAAAGAGCTGCTCTTTGTCTTGAACTTCCAATTTGTCTTGAGCTCAAGTTTTCAATAATTAAGTTTCTGTTCCACAGTAGAATGGCTCGACAGGGGCAGATATGTCTGTTCGGTATTGTGCTGTATTTCTTTATTCGTTCTTCTCTGATTGGCAGCGTAGAACTCGATGGAGCATATTTCACCCAGGTTGCCTTTCATAAGCTGGAAGGTAACTCGCTTCAAACCATCTCCGTCAGAAGTGTTCTTCAGTGTTGTATGCGATGCGAGCGAGTACTAGAATGCTTGTCTTTCAACTTCGCTGTCTTGCCCACCACAAATGGCTTGTATGAATGCGTGCTGCTGAAAAATGATACCAGTGAATCAACAGGCTTTCTTGTTCCTACACAAGAATATCATCACTATACTCGTTTCGTTGTAAGTACTGCTTTGCTTCAACTATATTTGTTTTACACTTTTTCAATGTTTTCTGGTCATTTTGATTTTTACGTTTATTATTCTTTAATTTTGAAAGGATAAATGTGCCATCCCGAGATGCAAAAATAATGGCACGTGTGCGACGGTGGGCAACGACTTCCAGTGCCACTGCCCGCAAGGATTCACGGGTAAACTGTGCGAAGAACGTAAGTAAAAGAAACGAATTAAAAAATGCAGGAGTTCTAGAATACTTGGGGGGAAAAAAAAGGAAATTTAGGAATACAAAGTACGCATTCAGGTCCTTTTCTTTGAAAGCTTTTAATTTTCATAAAATTCCCCATAAGGTATACATTTTCTGAGTCGGCTGCCGGCTATAGAATAATGAAGCTACTGCGCACGCTCCTACGTAACGACATGCGCGCGCACTGGAAAGGCTCAAGACTGCGAATGACCAATGTTTTATTTAAGGCATACACGCTTTAAACTTCAACAGGGCAAAACTCTCAATTTTTGCACGGGATTCTATATTTCTTTATCGAATTTCCAAAAGGGTACATTAAAAAGAAACTTATAAAAACGTTTGGGATAAAATAACATGAGTTTTACTCATAGAAAAAGCGGTAAGTGTACATTTTTGGAACTCGTTTTAGAGAAACAATGTCAAGCAGTAGACAAATAAAAAAATTCTTTTCAAAATATTTCTCAACAATTTCCAAATCATTTTACTTATATTTGAAAAAGATTTATAATTTAGGATTCCCGAAAAAAAGTCAAATGTTTGATTACTTGCGTTGTTTTGAATTTTTTTCGTATAGGAAGTTTGTTACCGATTTTTTTTCCTGCCAAAAATTGTTGATATGCTTATCTTTAATGTGAATATCTCGAATATGAACTCGGCATATTCCCTTTTTCTTTCCAGATTTGAAAACAGCATTAAATTTGGGTTGAAGAAATCGTGATTCAAAAACTTTTTCATGGATTTTTTTCTGTAGCAGGAAGCCACCTTAAGCGGGAGCAAATATTGCATGTTTTATTCTTTTTTTGATTGGATGAAACGCATTCAATTTTGAAAAATCACAGTCATTAAGAGCGCAATGGCTGGACGAGAGATGTTTACTTTCACTCTGGTTAACGTAGACGGATCAAATATTTTTGCATCTTATTACACAGATGTTGATCTCTCAATTTTCTTATCTAACTTTAAAGCTGGCAAATCAGCTGGTTTTGATGCAATTAATATGTCAGTCAGATATCAAATAAAGTATTGCCAAGCGCCAAGTAGCACATGAAGCTTCAAATGCCTCCCTTGCTAACCTTTTTGAAGTGAACATTACTTCGTGTCACGTGACCTTCGTGCTTGGGACCTAAAAGTGTGTTAATATTTTTCCAGCATCATGCACTGGCGGTAATGCCCTTGGAATGGAAAGTGGTGCCATTCCTGATTCAAGCATTAAGGCTTCTAGTTACATTCATCCCGATTTTCTACCACATTATGCTCGACTTAATGCAACTAACTTTTGGTTACCCGCGGTTAATGATAGCAGCCCGTGGCTTCAAGTGGATTTGAGCACGGTTACCATTGTTTCAAGTATTGCGACACAAGTATTTCACCTGCCGTATTTCTTGATGAAGAACTACAGCTTGCAATATAGCTTGAACAGCTTCTCCTTTGAAGATTATGAAGGAGGCAAGGTCTTGATGGGAAACACTGACGGTGACACTGTTGTCAAGAATGATCTGCAACCTGCCATCATCGCAAGGTACATCAGGATTCTACCTAAAAAGTTTGAAAGGGTTATAGCCTTACGGATTGAGTTGTATGGATGCCGACAAGGTATAATTTAAATTATACTAACATGTATTTTAAAATGTTAGAACCAATTATAGCCGGCTTTCTATCGAACCATCCATCAAATAGATATCCTGATCCATCCCACCCAGTCTCATCCCGTCCCATATGTCTACCTCCTTTCTTGTGTCTCTGATTTACTCCTCCTAAATCATAGCCTCACAAATTTCAAAAGAAATACTAGCAATCAGAAAGCTCCCTGCTCCAAAGAGATTAAAATTGAGGTTATTTAAAATGTATGTCAATTAAGGCTTTTCAAACAAAATTTTCTTGGAAAAAGCTTCGAGCTCAATGAGACCTCTTTGCGGGTCAGACGCTCCAATCACCAAGCTACTCGTAATCATGTTAGTGAGCGAGGTTAAGATGGTATTTAGACGAGATTGAAATTAAATGTTTCTTTGTAGGTTGGTATCATTGTTTAAACGTATCAACAACCTTGATCATTATAGAAATTTAATAATAACCGAGCTTTTGGGCTCAACGCGCTAGTGTTTTGTTCGTTTCTATTTTGCGCGCGCTGGTTATTTGTAGAAGTTATACCCGTTGAAGTCGATTTTATAAACTAATTACGATTTGGAGGCGACAATACCAAGAAATATTGACGGCTAGTTGGGAAAAAATATATTCGGTATTAGGCGGAATCGCTTAGTAATTAGTTTTGTATCGCTATTCTAAAGAATTTAACACATGAAAGAGGGAAAAAACTGAGCGATTTCCTTTGATTAAAAGCGAAATTCTCATTACGAGCGCGCGCTATTTTGCAAGCAACAAGCGTAAAAATATGACGCGCGCGCTCAAGCTTTCCTTTTCGTCGCGTGTTAGTCGATCAGAAACCTTGTTTTTGAAATGACAATACCACAAAATATTGTCGTCTCAAAAATATAAGAAACTATTTAGTGAATCGCGGTACTACATTGTACCCTGATGACGGGCGTGGACCCCGAAACCACCTCGGTTAAATGATTGTTTTTAATTATGGTTAACAACAATTAACAACAGTTTATTAAATTTTCTATAATTATCAAGGTTGTTGATACGCTTAAACAATAATAATGAGATTGAAATTATTGATTATTTTATGTTTTTATCTACATGCACAGGAAATTAAGAGTAGATTGGTCTCACTCTTCTACCATATCAAGTCTTGAAGAATATAATTGCCTTTTTAGCAAGCATGTTAGCTTAGAATTCATTAAACGCTGCAAGATTAGAATAATTAGAAGACCTATTTGAGGACACCAGCTTGTCAAAAGCTAAAAATGAATGAAGCTTATAAAATGTTTAAACATTAAAATAATAAAATAAAATATATAAAAAAAGGAAAGGTGTTAATGTATTGCCGAGTCCTGAAAATTGTTTATTTTAGCAGGGTATTTTTTTTTTTTGCAAAAAAATTGTCCACATAAAATATCTGATTTACGTTCAGTAAAAATAATGAGAATATTTATAAAATATATGACTCTTAAGTGATCTTCACACCTGAAAGAGACAATATTGAGAAATAGACACTGTTAGTTATACCACAACACACTACTAATGAGTAGAGTGCTTTTAGTCTCACTGTTGAATAGTTAGATAAATTTATCTAATTAACTTAGATAACTATTTAGTTGACGTCACCTAAAATAGTAAAAGCGCGCCAAATATGAAATTTGAAATATGAAACCAAAAATGAAGCTTATAAAATGTTTAAACATTAAATTAATTAAAAGATGATGATGTATTGTTGTTGAGAAATTTGTCAGCCTTCAAATGCCAGCTTAGTAGAGCCAGTGTCAATAGGCCCTTTGCAGCTAAGCAATCACGTGCTGATTAATTCACTGAGAGCAAATGAATGAACATCTTGATTCCCATGGGTGAAATATACTGGTGAGCAAACAAACTTTCTACAACCTTTCTCGAGAGATCGTAATAAAACTGCATTTCGTAACACACTGGATACACATCGTTTCATTCAGTTCTTTACAAGTAGCTAAAAAGAATCACCTATTTAATATAAAAACAAAAATTTTGCAGTCCAGTACAGACACGTGACCGTTAACTGCAAAGGGCCTATTGTAGCCATACTCTTGATATCATCTGATATATTCAAGTTAATCATTTATGAACTTTTAAGCAATATCTACGAAGGTTGTAACTTTTCATGAATGAAGTGTTCAAATAAAGTTTTACTGCCAATAGACCTTATTCGTGGTGTGACAATGTTTTCCCAATTCAGCGTGACAAACCTCCAGGGGATTCATTTTCTTTTGTTTTTACTCTTCGAAAAATTCCTGAGTATCCCAAAGGATACGAAAGGAATAACGATGATATCCCGACGAGTTTCAAAACAATAGCTCTTCATTCCCCCAGAGGTTTGTCACACTGAATTGGGAAAACATTGTCACACCACGAATAAGGTCTATTGATTGGGTTGTGTTTGATTAAAACTAATGTACGCATTAATTTGAAGCGGAATTTTAAATGTATAGGAAATAAAAATAAATGGCATCATAAACAGTGGCATTTCTACAGAGTAGTTTTTCATCAACTGAAATCCAAAAGACATCTTGCACCATCACGTGACGACAGCCATGTTAGATGGCAGGAACGATACAATCGCTTTACACGAGAAAGAATTCAATTCCCGAGAGCAATTGAACCCTATTGTTCTGCCATCTAAACACCATATCTAAAACAATTTTGACTTTTAATTTTTTTAAACTTTACAACGATCTCAAGGTAAGAAAGTGGACATGTACTGTAATACAATGTAATAATGTACTGGTATAAACAATATTTTTTGTCGATATCCATAAGAAGATATATTGAAGAAATAAAAAAAAAGCGTGCGTGCTGTGTGCAGTACTTTTATAAAGGTGACGCGTGGGTTGGCAGAGTTCGAGAGAAAAAGAATTAGAGGAAAAAGTACTACAAATAGCGAGACACCCTTCATGTTCAGTAAGATGTTGATTAACATGGCACGCCTTATCCATAGAGAGATGTTCAAGCACACGTGTAGTTGTGTCGGGTCGTCTCACCGAATATAGCTGGCTTTACATGGGACGCCTTATCCATAGAGAGATGTTCAAGCACGCATGTAGTTAAATGTCGGGTGGTCTCACCGACATATAGCTGGCTTTACATGGGACGCCTTATCCCCAGACAGATGTTCAAGGACGCGTGTAGTTAAGTGTCGGGTCGTCACCCCGACATAGCTGGCTTTACTTCCAGCACATGAAAATTTGTATACTACACGAGCACGGAACCCACTGGGGATAGGGTCTTTCGGACTAAACAAACTACCTAATTAATGCGAGGTGAAGACTAGCTTAACATTGATCTCATTGTTGATCTCGTCTGTTAGTTTTTTTCTTGTCATGCTGTAGTTTTCTGTATTCTTTTGATCGCGATCGTTTGTTAATGGCGCGGTGTCGCGCTATTTGTAGTAACAAGAGAATATCAATTAAGAGAGCACATCTCCCATACATGGGTCTGTAACCATGAAAATGTTTTGAAAATCTATTTTTAGCTCCGCGCGCAAGTCTGAGTTATTTTTAGCATGCGATTCCTGATTGTTCAGAGTTGTAGTGATTTCAATGTGAGAGAAAAATGTTTAGTTTCCGACGAGAAAAATGTCTTCAAAATCAGTAAAAAGTTAAAATTGATCTATCATGTATTCTTCATAGACGAATTAAATATTAAACTTAATAATTGATGTAAAAGAACATCGAAAAAGATCAGGATAGTTTTCAGTATACGAACAAGCTAAAAACAGCGAAGACGCCAGGGTAGGAAACCGCGATAAAAAATGCGATGAAAATAGTGAATAACCAACAGTGAAGACAGCGAAAAAAGCATTTATCGTAGCGTTTTCGATAGTAAATAGAGTTTAAGTTCAAGAAATTAAGAAGATGATGAACAAGACGAGTATTTTGTTTCACACACGAATCAGAACAAACTATTTGCAACGAAATGTACTGAAAAAAACGACTGTTATCACAGAGGAAAGAACTATAATACAAAAGGCACTAAAATGATTTTTCACAATTATTTAATATGTTTAGCTTGCCAAAATACGGTATGTCACTTTATGCAAAAGACATTGTCCATATTGAGAAAAGGTGAATTAATCAAAGAGTTTGACTTTTAAAACTAGAACTTTCTTTCATATTTTCATTGCACCTTGAATTTTCGCTCCGCCTCGACGTTCAGGTATTTTTTCATAATTTTTTAATATCTAAAGTCCCCAAGCGACAATAGAAATACAATCACAATATCGACCAAATACAAAAAGCAAATCAAACTTAGTATCTGAGGATTCAAACTAATAAAAAAGAGATTATTTTTATCTGCTTGTTAAGCAATGGTCAATGCTTATCATGCGTAAATCTATTTATGGTGCACGCGGATAGTTGGGAGAGTGCAACTCTAGCTACCAGAGTGCTCTCCCAACTATCCAAAATTGGGAAAATTCGTGCAGTTGATAAATGAAGTCTTAATCGTTTTAATTCACAAGAAAGTTTTTCAATGACCGAGGAGAAGTCAAATTAGCGATCTTTGTTGCAATTTGGCTGCATCACAAATTATCTGAACACTTTGAACCGTATATTTTTCGAAAACTGAGTCGATAGAATACATCAGTGGCTTTACTTGTACTCCAGTAACCATCGTGGTGTTTTACGGGGCTACTGTGGTGACCTGTACGGCGGAGTGAGCAAGAAAAACTGAACTAATTGACTTCTCAACTGCAAGACTTCTTGATTTTGCTGTGAGTGAGCTGGCCGGTGGAAGGGCGAGTTTTCTAGCGAGCCAAACTTGAGCTCAAACAAATACGCTATGAACTTTTTATGGAAAGGAAATCAATAGTTATATTTTACCTTTAAATTTACAGAAAGGTAGACCAGTTTGTAGTCTTTTTAGTTTTATCTTGCAATTTTCACCGGATTTTCACTAAATTGACGTCACCAGCGTACTCCATACGAGTGCTCCATACATTTTTCTCCATAGATGCAGAGCCAATCAGGAATCGCATTCTAAAACACCTCAGACTTGCGCGCGGAGCTAAAAATAGACTTTCAAAAATCTTTCATGGAGCACAGGGATGTGCTCTCTTACTTCATATTCTCTTGGTAGTATAAAGATTCTTTTAAGATTCGTGATATCGCACCCATGGACTTCCAGCTAAAGATCAAAGAGGCGATATACATCAAATGGGAAAACCCTTCCCTCAATAGTCGAGTCAATCCCATTAACCTTGGTCTTTCCATTCGAATTCATTCCATTGTTGTTGTTTTGTTTTTTTTCGCATCGTACAACATTGTAATCACTTTACCAACTATATATAACTAAGTTAGCTTTGTGATCATTATCCACTCATGATGGCAGAAGGACTGCCGAAACATGTCTATTAAAAGAGTCATATTATACCTGAAGATTATTACACAATTTCTGCTTGTTAGACCCTTTGGAAATATGTTATGCGCATATTGTGCATACAATGTTTTCCGTCAGCCTATGGTACAGGAGCTGAGAAAGTCATTAAAAGTTAAGTTGCAATAATTTTGCGTATTATTGAGAGTAATGATGTTTAATTCCTACCATTTGGTTAGCAACATCCCGTGTTAAGATATCAATAACTGACTTTGATGAAAAAAATCACATTTTCTTCGTATTGCTAACTGAAAGAGCTGCTCTTCGTATTGAACTTTCAATTTGTCTTGAGCTCAAGTTATCAATAATTTAGTTTCTGTTCCACAGTAGAATGGCTCGATAGGGGCAGATATGTCTGTTCGGTATCGTGTTGTATTTCTTTATTCGTTCTTCTCTGATTGGCAGCGAAGAACTCGATGGAGCATATTTCACCCAGGTTGCCTTTCATAAGCTGGAAGGTAACTCGCTTCAAACCATCTCCGTCAGAAGTGTTCTTCAGTGTTGTATGCGATGCGAGCGAGTACTAGAATGCTTGTCTTTCAACTTCGCTGTCTTGCCCACCACAAATGGCTTGTATGAATGCGTGCTGCTGAAAAATGATACCAGTGAATCAACAGGCTTTCTTGTTCCTACACAAGAATATCATCACTATACTCGTTTCGTTGTAAGTACTGCTTTGCTTCAATTATATTTGTTTTACTCTTTTTCAATGTTTTCTGGTCATTTTGATTTTTACGTTTATTATTCTTTAATTTTGAAAGGATAAATGTGCCATCCCGAGATGCAAAAATAATGGCACGTGTGCGACGGTGGACAACGACTTCCAGTGCCACTGCCCGCAAGGATTCACGGGTAAACTGTGCGAAGAACGTAAGTAAAAGAAACGAATTGAAAAATGCTGGAATTCTAGAATACTTGGAAGAAAAATAAATTAGGAATACACAGAACACGATCTGGTCCCTTCTGTGAAAGCTAATAGCGCGTTTAAGTTCTATCAAATTCCCCTTAAAGTGTACCAATTGAAAAATGCAGGAGTTCTAGAATACTTGAAAAAAAGAACGCAATCGGGTCCTTTTCTTTGAAAGCGTTTAATTTGTATCAAATTTCCCGTAAAGTATACATTTTCTGAAAGCTTAAGTGACAGCCTACTATAGAAAAATGAAGCTACTGTGCACGCGCAAAAGTTTGATTACTAGTGCCGTTTTGATTTTTTTTCGTAGGAAGTTTGTTATCGCTTTTTTTCCTTCCAAAATTGTTGATATGCTTATCTTTAACATGAATATTTCGAAAATGACCTCGCGATCGGCGCCTCACCTTTTTCTTTCCAGATTTGAAATCAGTATTAAATTTGTGTTTAAGAAATCGTGGTTCAAAAACTTTTTCATGGATTTTTTCTATAGCATATTTTATTCATTTTTTTGATTGGATGAAACGCATTCGGTTTTGAAAAATCACGCAGTCATTAAGAGCGCAATGGCTTAACATGAGAAAATTTGTTTTCGAAAGAGGCCTACGGCCTCACGCAATTACGGACTCTTACAAAAACAAACTCGGGCAAATTATTTCCAAATTGCACGCGAAACTATATTATTACCTATGCTTATCACACAGATGTTGATATATTGATTTTTTTTGGTCTAGCTTTAAAACTGGCAAATCAGCTGGTTTTGATGCAATTAATATGTCACTCAGATATCAAATACAATATTGCCAAGAACCAAGTAGCACATAAAGCTTCAATTGCCTCCCTTTTAGGTTTTCTTATTAATCTATATATTTTATGAGTTTTTGTACCTGACAATAGAGAGTTTAAGATTCTCGTTTACGGCAAACGTTAAACGTCAGTTGACCATTAAAAAATTCTTTAAAATTAGTGAAAAGGAATCGCAAAAATCTCCAAGTAGTAGATAAACAAAAGAATACTTGTCTTTGTCGAGAAGGTTTGCAAAAGGTGAAGTGAAATGTTGGGAAACGATGAAACGTGGTCACGTTTACCGTTTGCGGGAAGAAAAAACGGGAATCTTAATCTGTCTAATATCAAACTAGCAAAAACAATTCCTAAGCTATAAAAGTGCCGAATGTCACTCTACATTCAGACTTGTCATTAGCCAAACATACCATCAGAGTTGCCTTCAGACTCACCATCAGACTCACCATCAGACTCGCCATCAGACTCGCCATCAGACTCGCCATCAGACTCGCCATCAGACTGACCATCAGACTGACCATCAGACTGACCATCAGACTCACTATCAGACTCACCATCAGACTCGCCATCAGACTCGCCATCAGACTCACCATCAGACTCACCATCAGACTCACCATCAGACTTACCATCAGACTTTCCCTTTTGAAGTGAACATTACTTCGTGTAACGGGACCTTCATGCTTGTTACCTGTTAATATTTTTCCAGCAACATGCACTGGCGGTAATGCCCTTGGAATGGAAAGTGGTGCCATTCCTGATTCAAGCATTAAGGCTTCTAGTTACAGTCATCCCTATTTTCTACCACATTATGTTCGACTTCATGGACCTAGACAATGGACATCCACAGTTAATGATAGCAGCCCGTGGCTTCAAGTGGATTTGAGCACGGTTACCATAGTTTCAAGTATTGCAACTCAAGGAGGTAGCGGATATATTTATTGGGCGAAGAGCTACAGCTTGCAATATGGCTTGAACAGCTCCTACTTTGAAAATTATGAAGGAGGCAAGGTCTTGATGGGAAACACTGACGGTGACACTGTTGTCAAGAATGATCTGCAACCTGCCATCATCGCAAGGTACATCAGGATTCTACCTAAAAAGTTTGAAAGGGTTATAAACTTACGGATTGAGTTGTATGGATGCCGACAAGGTAGGATTTAAAATATACTAACATGTATTTTAAAATGTTAGAACCAATTATAGCCGGCTTTCTATCGAACCATCCATCAAATAGATATCCTGATCCATCCCATCCAGTCTCATCCCGTCCCATATGTCTACCTCCTTGCTTGTGTCTCATTTGCTCCTTCTAAATCATCAGCCTCACAAATTTCAAAAGAAATACTAACAATCAGAAGGCTCCCTGCTCCAAAGAGATTGAAATTGAAGTGCTTTTGTGCTTTGAAGGTTATTTAACATGTATGTGAATTATCGTTTTTCAAGCAAAAATTTTCTTGGAAAAAAAAATCCGAGCTCAATGAGACCTCCTGTTTGCGGGTCAGACGCTCAAATCACCAAGCTACTCGTACTCATCCTGGTGAGCGAGGTTTAGATGGTATTTAGACGAGATTGAAATTATGTTTCTTTGTAGGTTGGTATCATAATTATTGTTTAAACGTATCAAAACCTTAAAATAATCGAGATCTTAGGCTCAATGCGCTAGTGTTTTGTTCGTTTCTATTTTGCGCGAGCTCGTTATTATTCCTGCGAGCCGAAAGGCGAGTTGTAACACTAATCTTTGCATACGTGAGGCTTGTGCCAAATGCCAAAAAAATATCGATTAGTGTCTGTCATTTTGTGAGCATTTGCGAAGCATGCAGTCAATATGATCAGCGGTATTTGTCATCGCTGTACATGAGCTACTGCATGCACACCGAGCACGTGGTCCAATAAAGTCATTGACATTAATTCATGTGAAGTATAAAAACAGACTTCTCATCTTCTTCTAAGTTGTCAGATACATTCCGCTCTTTTAGTTTGTACCTTGGGTTACGCTATTGATTTCTAGATCCTCAGTTTTGGGTAGACTGTTGTTTTACGAAAGCAAACAAAGTCATATATATTGACACATTTTAACTATAAAAGACGAAAGTTTTCAGGTCATCTTCACAGTTTTTAGCATTTGCTATCTACCTCATCAGTTATACCTTTTTTTACAAAAAATCTTTACTTCACTAAGTCAGTCTCTGACAAAGCCAGCCATCTATTCGAATTTCTGTTTTCCGAGTTCAAGCAACGGCACTTTTTACTCGCCAAAGGCTACAACATTGCATTTCGCAGCACTTCGCTTTCTATTAGAAACTATTAGTTTGTAGGCGTTATAACCGTTAAAGTCGATTTTACATTGTACCCTGATGATGGGCGTTGACCCCGAAACCTTGGTTAAATTATTGTTTTAAATTATGATTGACAACAGTTAACAACAGGTTATTAAATTTCTATAATTATTAAGGTTGTTGATACGCTTAAACAATAATAATGAGATTGAAATTATAGATTCTTTTTATTTATTTTTTATTGACGTTTTATCGTAATAAATTTCATGTAAATTTTCTTAGTTAATTTAACTTTAGGTTATATTGTACTGGCATATGTATCTATTATTAGTTATTATTAACTTGTTTATTAGTTTATGTAATAGGACTCCATGCTGTCCAATTAAGAAATAATTGGACGAGGAAAATTCCGAGGACTGACAAAATTGTCAATTTGGCAGTCAGAGGAATTTTTCGAGTCTAATTATTTCTTGATTGGGAAGCATGAAATCCCATTACCTATTAATTATATAGTTGCCTAATTAATCCCATATCAACAAGACCTGTCCAATTAAGAATATAATTGGACAGTTACGCTTTCCGCAAATCATTAGATTAATTTCATTGTAATGCAATGTATTTGGAAATTTGATTGAATTTAAATTTAATTTTTTTATCTACATGCACAGGAAATAAAGAGTAGATTTTCCTAACTCTTCTACCATGTAAAGGTTATTAAATTTCTTTAGAAAACTCATTAATAATTCATGAGGAAAACACAATATAAATCATGACCATGAAGGTGATTTTATATCTGATAAAGATTCGTCTTCATTTGCATAAACTTTAACTTGGATTTTCTCTATCAAACTTGGTTCATTTCGTTAAAAAATCGGTACACAATGAGAACAAACATCATAAGTTTTCTAAGCCGTTCAATAATCTCGCAGATCGTGTTTTATCGGGTCTAAAAACACTCCTGCTCGTTTATTAAACATTACATAATTATCAAGGTTGTTGATACGTTACGCTTAAACAATAATAATGAGATTGAAATTATTGATTCTTTTATGTTTTTATCTACATGCACAGGAAATTAAGAGTAGATTGGTCTCACTCTTCTACCATATCAAGTCTTGAAGAATATAATTGCCTTTTTAGCAAGCATGTTAGCTTAGAACTAATTTAACGCTGCAAGATTAGAATAAGTAGAAGACCTATTTGAGGACACCAGCTTGTCAATAACCAAAAATGAAGCTTATAAAATGTTTAAACATTAAAATAATAAAATAAAATATATAAAAAAGGAAAGGTGTAAATGTATTGCCGAGTCCTGAAAATTGTTTATTTTAGCAGGGTTTTTTTTTTTTGCAGAAAAATTGTCCACATAAAATATCTGATTTACGTTCAGTAAAAATAATGAGAATATTTATAAAATATATGACTCTTAAGTGATCTTCACACCTGAAAGAGACAATATTGAGAAATAGACAGTGTTAGTTATACCACAACACACTAATAATGAGTAGAGTGATTTTAGTCTCACTGTTGAATAGTTAGATAAATTTATCTAACTTAGATAACTATTTAGTTGACGTCACCTAAAATAGTAAAGCGCGCCAAATAACGGTCATGCTAATCCGGGGGTTGTATCATTGTTTCTCCCCCTGATCTCAGTAGCTGTTTACTCGTAGTTTCAAATTTAGGTGACGTCATCTAAAATAGTAAATAACTTATCTAATTTAGTTGACGTCACCTATTTAACAGTGAGACTAAAAGCACTCTATCTTGAATAATAATGATAATAACAATAATAACAATAATCTTATTGGTAAAAGCATATGTAATTATCATCTGATCGAAGAACGTTTTTAAATTGTTCTGACAGTTTTTCAATGGTCACGTCAAAAAAAAAAAAAAAAATTTGGGGAATGTGAAAGTGGGGGTAACTATTACGTGATATTTTAGTTTACATACTGAGGTAGTGTGCTTGTACTCATCCGGTTGTCTATGAGATGTTGTAGTTCTTCTGAAACCACGGCGAAATGGCTGGTGAAGATAAAATAAGATTGCATATTTGTTACGCACGAATCAATCGTTTCTCAAAAGATCAATATCACGAGTTTGCATTTGGAAGTCACGTGATTAGGGCACACGTCATTCGATCTCGTTTTTGTGTGTGTGTGTGCACGAGATCTTTCGAAAGTACGAATTTCTGTTTTTCTTTTTGTTTTTCTTTTCTGTAAAAATCTCACAATAAAGAAATATCTCATGATTGGGTAACAGACGAGGATCATGCAAGCAAGACTGCACCATCAATAGTGCAATCTCTGATTCTAAAAATAACCCATGGATCGTCTAACGGGGGTAGGGGAGGGGTGGTCTTCCTAAATCCGCTGATGACGGCAAACGGAGAACAATATGAAGCTTAAAAAAGGTAGAAGTATATTGGTGAACCTTCATTTCTTTCCTACAAGATATCCATTATAACCTGAATCCGAGATGTGCAACAGAAACCCGGGGGGTACTCTTGCCCGTTTAGGGTAGGGATGTGACGCTGAGCCCTCTGAACCCTGACCCTATTTCAGAGTAAAATCGCTGAAATTTATACCCTGCTCCAGAGCAAGATCGCTGAAAACCATACCCTGTTCCCCTGTTCCGGTATTGAAAAATTAGATACCCTGTTCGAGAGAGGAGAGAGCGTGATTTCATGTACCCTGTCCCAGAGCGAGCGCAATTTTATTTAACCTGTTCCAGAGTAGAATCGCAGAAAACCATACCCTGTTTGGCGGCACGTACCTGTATAGCGAATATAGCTGAGTACCCCCCTCCTCTCCCCCCTACCGGAACAGAAAATCCCGATACACCGAAAGCGGCATCGAAGGTAAACTATCTTCCATTCAAATACACTGGTCGTAATGCACTTTTTTTCATTTCAGACCACGTGTCATTCCCTAGAGCATAATTTCTTTGTTTAACAGCATGGTACGAGGAAAGACCGATAAATGTTAATACAACTCAAAATAGTCATCTTCTTCTCAATAGAATGACACGTGGCCTGAAATGCAATAAATAAATAAATGAATAAATAGATAAATAAATAAATAAATAGATAAATAAATAAATGAATGAATGAATAAATAAATAAAATAATAGAAATAAATAAATGAATGAGTGAGTAAATGAATGAATGAGTAAATAAATATATATATATATATATATAAGTAAATAAATAAATAAATAAATAAAAAGGTAAAATAAATAAATAAATAAAAAGGTAAAATAAATAAATAAATAAAAGTACAAAAAAATTAAAGAGCCCCATTAATTTATGGCATAAATTTAAAATAAAATTTCGGCCGTTTTAAGATTTGAAGATTTGAAAATTTGAAAATCAAATAAAAGTAGTTTAGAAAGAAGACAAAAAGCCCAACACCAGAGGAACAGTTTTATTAGAATCAAGTGAAACAAAGGCAACAATTATTGAGAGATTCATAGAAACAATAAAGATTCATACAAGATTTTGGTGCAGTAAGTTTTAAGAGAAGACAAAAAAAGAACTCTGAAGAAAACACTCAAACAAACATTCGTTGGAAAATATCGCCCCATGTAAGGGAATCCGAACTTATGGTGGATTCCGGATTCCAAGGGTCTGGATTCCGGATTCCGAGACTCTGGATTGCGGATTCCAAGCGCTGGATTCCGGATTCCGAGACTCTGGATTGCGGATTCCAAGGGTCTGGATTCCGGATTCCAAAACTTTTGTATTACTATATCTGAAAAATATATTTGATATACTTGCCAGTATAAGTAGAATCGCCTATCTATGAAATCAGCATCCTATGACAGATATTCTTGGTGGAGATATTACACAGTGGGGGAGGGTCTACATCGGTTCAGTCTAGGTCGAGGCGATAGCACTTGAGTGTATACTTTGAATTTCAAAGTAATGGATTCCGGATTCCAAAAGGTTGGATTCCGGATTCAATTATAAACTGGATTCCGGATTCCAAGGCCTGGATTCCGGATTGCAAAGCCTAAAATTTCGTGGATTTCGGATTACCTTACATGGGGCGAAAAATGTTCTCCCAGAGAATCGTGGGTAATCTTGTCCATGGTTGGAGAGATTTTAATTCGTGACGTATCCGCCCAGGTCCAACTGTTCAAAAAAATCCGATAAAACAGGGTGCACACAGGTATCCTCTATTTTTTTCAAAGACTTCTCAAGGACATTTAAAAGGGGTTTTACGATATTTTCAAGGACAGGAAAAACTCCCTTTTGTAGTTTTTGTTTCAAGTAAAATTCTCAGTTTCCTCTGATATAAGGAATCAAGATAGTCCTGAATATCAAATTTATTATTTGTAAAATCAGTATATGACAATTGATTTATTTTTTAAGGACGATTAATGCAGTTTCAAGGACATTTCAAAAACTTTTTAGGAACAAGTTACCAAAAAAATCAAATTCAAATAATTTTCAAATACCTGTGTGCACCCTGAAATAAAGTAGAAATGTTCTCATTGATTTACTGCAATTTTCATAAATATGCGAACTCTGTGTCTCCGAGTTGCACGCTGAAATTTGGTTTTTCGCTGCCGCTAGTCAAAAAATATGAAAGGTACCGACTGATTAGGTTTGATTGACACAAGCGATAAACCAAATCTCAGCATGCAGCTCGCACCTATCGAGTTCGCATGTTTATGAAAGTAGCAGTAACTTTGGAATCGGATCCTAGAAGCTGATTTGATTAGTCTTCAAACGTTCCTCTACATCAGTCTCATCGCGCGCTACCCATTTTGAGGTCGCGCTCTTGCTTAAACATATCTTAGAGGGCTGTTGATCTATAGTGAGTGCACCAAGATTCTGGAAAATACCGATTATTCCCCCTCTAGACTTAAAACTAGACTAAAACAAACAAAACGTCGTACAACAAATCCTGTCGTGAAGAAAAAAGTAAGAATTTTTTTTATAGAACCCTTTTCGTTTTTGACTTGGACCCGGAAGTCTTTTGTCGATCCGTATGATTAACTTCATACTTGAAAGCTCTATAGACCGTTTTCTCATGGTTGCGTGCGCATTTAACTTGACGTTCAACAAAACTAATTAACTTATTTAAGAAAGAGAACAATCAATTTCATGAGTTATTGTCGAAAAAATTATAGCAATGCATGATAATAAAATATAGTTGCCCGTCAAGTTCTTTAAATTATGGATGCGAACGCAACCTTGAGAAAACGGTCTATTGGCCGTTCCGTAGCGGTTGCATAACATGTTACATCGCGGTTATGTTTCAGGGGGCACTTTGATACGAATGATATATTTGGCGTTTTTTTCAATTGCTGATAGTGAAAAGTGAAAAAAAAGTGTTTAATATCTTTCATTTCTTGATGCATGAAGTGTCAAATGATGAAGCGTCCGTCCCAAAAAAAAACATAATGCAACGCGTTTCTACAACTTCGGAACTGCTACTACGACGTAAGCCATGACAAATCAAACATTGTATTACGTGCGTGCCCAAGCTAGACCAAAATATATCGCGCGTACCCAGATTAAAGAGATCAAGAAATATTTTGCTGTTAATTTTCGAAAAGTCGAATTTCATACTCACCTTCATTAATAAATATTTAGTACAAATTCTGTTCTTACGCATTCATTGACGGACCTGTGTTTTTCGTTGAGCCGAAAAGTTTGGGGATATTGTCAAGCATGTATTAGCAACTTTATTTAATCCGTGGTTTCAAGAGGAAAATGACCCCTCAGTTTTGCAAATTTTCTCCATTTTGATCGACTAACATTTTCTCTCAGATCAGCAGTTGTTGTAGGTGGAGTGTTACTACGATCATCACTAAATCAACATAGCCATCTACATGAGTATAGATAACATTATCATTGAATTATCGATTCATTTGAGAATCAAATATATATCATTACTTATAAGACTTTCACATACCGGCTAAAAATGTTGGTATTAATTTTCCGTATCAGACCACGTATCATTTCCCTTGAGAATAACATTTTTGTTTGAATTGTATCCATGATCATGTGTCATTTCATGCGCAACTGTTAAACAAAGAAATGATACTCTAGGGAATGACACGGTCTGAAGTGGGAAAGCATTTCACGCACCTCGACAAATAATGTCTATTTTTCTCACTCATCACCGTCTATATTTATGCATCTTTCCCTGTTTTTTCATACAATGTAATTTTGCCTCTTCTTTAGAAATAGAGCAGAGACGAGATTGGCAAAGTAAGAGGCAGAGTTGACGCCAGATTTGAAATTTTAGTGGGAAAAATGCTTAGTAGAAAGTGAAAATTTCGAAAAAATTTAGGAGTTTTATAAGTCAGTGATTAAAGTTATGGAATTAAATGTTAATGTAGAAACTTAGGAAGAAACATGTTAAAAAGAGAAATAAGTTGTTAACTAATGGGTAAAGAAAAGATCTTTCAATCGGATATTAAATATATTGTATATTTAAATTCAAGATCTCTCGAGATATGAATACCAATCAAACAGCCTCCATGTTGGTTGATCTAACAAGAGAAGCTAATGAGGAAAGCTTTGTTATCGTCAACCAAGATGGCGGCTATGACGTAACATGCACCTCAAGATTAGGAAGATACCTATCAAACAGCCGCCATGTTGGTTGATCTAACAAGAGAAGCTAATGAGGAAAGCTTTGTTATCGTCAACCAAGATGGCGGCTATGACGTAACATGCACCTCAAGATTAGGAAGATACCAATGAAACAGCCGCCATGTTGGTTGATCTAACAAGAGAAGCTAATGAGGAAAGCTTTGTTTTGTCAACCAACGTGGCGGCTGCGACGTTATATGCACCCCAAGAACAAAAAAGCAATAGAAAAGCAACGTCGAAGAAAATAAGAAAATAAAATAAAAATAAACAAATTGTTATCAGACCGGTGTTTCTCTGTTGACTTCCGGTGCCATATCAGGATCGTCGTCCTCTTCTTCATGGCTTACAGTTTCGGCATTCCCAACTCCTCCACCCTGAGGTCTGTTGTTACTCATCTCAGCGAGTCTTCCATCCATTCGATTCAGAATGCGAAGAATATTGCGAAACCTGAAAACAATATTCATAACCTTTCATCCAAGTGTCAAACAATGACCACTATACATGGTGTCAACCAGAAATAATGCGATTGACTATTTTCGAGTACCAAATCATCGCTGTTTAATCACTGAATGCAGACTCACTTACTGAGGGTTAGCCTCGAATCAGTGTCTAAATCTCCTGAGAATTGTACACCTATTGTTATGTCCTCCAAATTGAGCTGCATTCCGATGTGCTGCAAGGGGTCTATAAGCCATTTGCAGGAAATAATCACATGGCTGTTACTTGTGGTAAACAAATTGGGAAAACAAATTCCCGCCAAGTTTCTTTCATACATGTCACCATGTTCAGTGGTTTACGTTAACAAAAGATTTCTCGTTAGCTTCTCTTATTATAGACTCCTTGCATGTGACGCCGAAGTAGCTCGAAATAATTCCAATGTAATAAGAATTGGGATCTGTTGTTTTGTCCCCCAGATTGAGCTGCATTCCGAAGTACTGTAAGGGGTCTAAATACACTAACATGGCCGCCATGTCTTTGCCATTGGAATCATTTAGTTTGTTTCCATGTGACGTCATCACCACCATGTTGGTGTACGTTAACAAAAGATTTCTCGTTAGCTTCTCTTGTTATGTACACCAACATGGCCGCCATGTCTTTGTCATTTAAATCATTTAGTTTGTTTCCATGTGACGTCATCACTGCCATGTTGGTGTACGTTAGCAAAATATTTCTCGTTAGCTTCTCTTGTTATATACACTAACATGGCCGCCATGTCTTTGTCATTGGAATCATTCAGTCATGACTTCACCATGTTCGCTTAACTTAGCTCATATGTCTTACCTTTCTTCTTGTTGGTCTACCTTCTTTGTGAGTTTATTCACTTGTTCTGTTATTGCCAACAAAGCGGGATTGACATATGAATCTTGATTGGATGTCGTCCTCTTTGGTGATCCAAATTCCATTAGTTTCTGCTTCCATGTTTTTTTCCTGTTTGGAAATTCAACGTAATACGAAACCCAGATTTTACGCAACACCTTTCTTGGCGTAGCACGCTCGAGTTCCAGAAGTAATTCAACCTGTTGAGAGAAGGAGAAGGAGTAAAGGGAAAAGCAAAATTAAGAGAGGTGTAGCAGCAATGCAATTGTTTCTCATATCTGGGTTCTCGGTCTAAATAGGAATGTACTTATCTTGCTAATTGAATTCTCAGAAAAGGCCTTGTTATTGGATTACTGCTACCAAAATACTTCGCGAATTTTCTTTTTTACCCGTGCCCTAACTTTGATTAGCCCAGAGGTTGTTTCAGGGCCCGGGTTTAATCTGAGAGTTACCCGTGCCCTGACTTCAATCCGAGAGTTAGCTATGCCCTGACTCAGATCAGCCAAGAGGTCGTTTTAGGGTTTGATAAAATTTGAAGTAGGGGAAGTTAAGAGGGAGCAAAAGAAGAAATTCATTACCTGCATCGAATGCTGTTCCATTTTCGCTGTCTGTAGAATACGATTAACATCACCAACGGACAAGCCAATGAGCAAATTCTTGATAATGATGGGCATACAGACACAGAAGATTATATATATGACATAACTAATGCCCGGATGTGGTAGGGGCTGATATTTAAACACAGTATGGGGATATTTCATCTCTCCGAGAATTAACATAAAAGTCGTGAAGAGAGAGTAGGGAAGACGGTCGAAGAGAAAGGCTTTGCCGCTGGGATTTGAAGGGGATTCTGGAGCGGCCTCCGTTGTATTGTTTCTTGGGCTGATAGCATCATTAGACGTGCCCTCCACCTAAAAACGAGAATTGCAAACATTTATTCAAAGGAATTTAAGAGAGAGCCATTTAAAAGCTTTGCTCAGTGTTTTCCCATTTCAGACCACATGACCATTCCCTTGAGTATTGCATAAGCAATAGACCCATTCAGCTTGGCTCAATGTCGTCCCATTTTTGAACACATGACCATTCCCTTGAGTATTGTATAAGCAATAGACCCATTCAGATTGGTTCATTGTTGTCCCATTTTGAGACCACATGACCATTCCCTTGAGTATTGTATAAGCAATAGACTCATTCAGCATGGCTCAATGTTGTCCCATTTCAGACCACATGACCATTCCCTTGAGTATTGCATAAGCAATAGACCCATTCAGCTTGGCTCAATGTTGTCCCATTTTTGAACACATGACCATTCCCTTGAGTATTGTATAAGCAATAGACCCATTCAGATTGGTTCATTGTTGTCCCATTTTGAGACCACATGACCATTCCCTTGAGTATTGTATAAGCAATAGACTCATTCAGCATGGCTCAATGTTGTCCCATTTCAGACCACATGACCATTCCCTTGAGTATTGTATAAGCAATAGACCCATTCAGCTTGGCTCAATGTTTTCCCATTTCAGACCACATGACCATTCCCTTGAGTATTGTATAAGCAATAGACCCATTCAGATTGGTTCATTGTTGTCCCATTTTTGACCACATGCCCATTCCCTTGAGCATTGTATAACGATAGACCCATTCAGCTTGGCTCATTCCCTTGAGCAATCCAAAAGTAAATTTGAAATCATTTCAAGCTTTACCTACCTTAAAGTTTCTATTAAATAATAAATAAAAAGGGATTCCAAAAGCAATAACAAAAGGTATAAATAAAATAATAATCTAGAAAAAATAAATAAACACGATAATTAGTAAAGAAAATTGCACGACCTCGAGTATGATTATAATAATAATCATACAGCTTCTCATTAATCCCATATAGGTAACTGTCCAATTATTTTCTTAATTGGACAGGTCTTGTTGATTAATTAGGCAGCTATATAATTAATAGGTAATGGGATTTCATGCTCCCCAATCAAGAAATAATTAGACTCCAAAAATCCCTCTGACTGCCAAATTGTACTCGGCCTACGGCCTCATCCAATTTTGTCAGTCCTCGGAATTTTCCTCGTCCAATTATTCCTAAATTGGACAGCATGGAGTCCTATTACATATACTAATTATTATTATTATTATTATTATTATTATTATATTATCATTATTATTATTATATTATTATTATTACCATTATTATTATTACTATTATTATTATTATTGTTATTATTATTATTATTACATACCTTAACAAGCGTCTTGATAATATTCGTCATCATGATGATGTAAATTCCAAATGTCGAAAATCTGGAAGAAAATTAAGGGTATCTTTTTGTAACTCTAAAATTGTGTCAAAAATCAAGCGAAGGTTTTCTCTACTCGAGGCACTTAAATAATTCATAAAGAAAAATGGATTCCAGCCAGGGAAAGGCCCTGTTTAAGTCTCAAAATTGTCATGGGTTTTTAAGGAATAAGTGCCATACCTTCTAAGATATAATACAAAAATAACCCAGGCTATGAAGATAGCGGTGGCCGCAAGGGGCCTGGTAGACTCTATGACGTACGCCGACCCTTCCTCGTGCTTGTACTTGAACATATACACAAGACTCGACATGTATAAGAACCATTCCATCCAATTGTCTGCCTTTAATAAGTATTTAAATTTCTGTATGAAAAAATAAATAAATGAAAAGCATATTAAATGATGCTGTCATTTTTGGATGATCGAGATTTGATGTGAATCGGGAAAAAGCGACGGCCACATTGGCTGTTGTTCACAATGAATGGCAGCCATGTTGGATGATATCCACTATAATTTATGTAATAGACCTCCTCGACTCTGTCATTCCCTAGAGTATCATTTCTTTGTCTAAGGTTTGCGCTCGGTTGCACATGAGAAGACACTTGAATATGAATACAATTCAAACAAAGAATATTATTCTCAAGGGAATGACACGTGGTCTAAAATGGGACAACATTACAATCGAGCGCTCCAAAGCCGAGGAGGTCTATTCCTAATAAGGAAATAAAAGTGGCACCCATAATGAATGATGTTTACTATAGATATAAGCGTGATGTAATGGTTTGTAATCATTCCTTAGGGGAAAAAAGTGGTAGCCATGTTGGATGGTGTTCACTATAGGTGGTTTGTAATCATTCCTAAGGGAATAAAAGTAGCAGCCATGTTGGATGATGTTCACTATAGGTGGATTGAAATCATTCTTAAAGGAATAAAAGTGGAAGCCATGTTGGAGGATATTCACTATAGGTGGTTTGTAACCATTCCTAAGGGCATAAAGGTGGTAGCCATATTGAATGATGTTCACTATAGGTGGTTTGTAATCATTCCCAAAGGAAGAAAAGTGGCAGCCATGTTGGATGATTTGCTTCAGGCCTTAATGCAAAGAAACGTCAAGCACGTGAAGAAAGTATACTCACTTCGTCCCATATCTGAAAAAGCTCTTTTAGAAGATGGAAAAGACTCATGACCATTATGGTATACTTAGGTATATCTATAAATAGATCTTCCCCGACCTTGGAATCAAGCACGACAGTCATTGAGGTCAGCAGTAGCAGGAACAACATGTAGAAGGAGAGATTCATTACGTAGGCCTTCCATCCAACACTACGCCTGTAAGAAAAACTTACACACGTTAGTATTTAGTTTAAAGGTGCACTTGATTGAATGAAAATTGGAAATGCCTTGAATCTGGGTTTAACGTATCCATATCGCCCCAGTAGTAGCCCACAACATATTTTCTTCAAGGTCAAAAATGGCAGATAAAAATTTTCAATTATTGTAGAATTTAAATTGTAAGTAAATGATGTCGTTTGCTCAAACCTATTGTTCTTTTAGCTTTAAGACCAATCTTGGTGATAATGTGCTTAAAAATGCAGAATGTTTGGTAGTTCTTGAAAGCCATCTATTTATCGTTTTATTACATCCATTTTGAAATCACAAGCAAATCCAGCAATCTGATTGGTTCCCTGCAGCAGTGATTTCAGCATAAATCGCACGATTTTGAGCTCTAAATTGCACTGATTTTGCACATCAACTGATATGAACCAATCACAAGAGAGACATGTCATTTTCTAGCCAATTATATCAAGGAATCCATCTGAGTGTTGGGCTCAACGCTTCTTGCGAAAAAAAAGAGCCACGACTCAAAAAAAATTTTCTGAAGAACGATTTTACCGTCAAAAGTCGTAAAAAAAGACTGAAAAAGCCATAAAAAGGACTTAAAAAGACCAACTGATCACTTAAAATTGTCAAAAGCATCTTTGTAAAGTAACTGCTTAAGTAAGTTGAAGATATTACAGCGAAAAGCAGAGGGGAAAATGCAATCGGCATCTTTTGAATGTGACTTCTTGGCGATTGATCGTGGAAAGTGGTTTCCTTTCAATCTGTAAAGCATAACAACACATCGACGAAAATAGTCATTAAAAGAAATTTTTCTTAAGAAGAAGATTTTTGCTGAGCTACGTGACTTCTTAAGGACAACCGAAGGACTAAACAACCTTTGATTTTTGCTGTTTTCTCGGCACAAGTGTGATCTTAACATGTTGAACAGAAATCGTAAAATACAAGCAGTGAGCATTGGCTGTATGGACAACAGCCAGTTCATTACAACCCTTTTGGGCAGGATTGTTTTGCTATTTAATGTAAGTAAACGATTCTTAATACATGTAATGCCTTTTGGTCCTATATAAATTCATTTTAGTTTTGGATTAAAAGTGTTGGTTTTCAAAATGAGAATCATTGCTCGATCAGTATAAACAAGTTTTCTTGACAGCACATTTGAATCGACTGCTTGTAGATTGTAAGTCATATCGGTTTAACTGGAAAAAACGTCTTTTTCAAAAAAGATTTCAAAATGGATATAATAAAGTGGTAATTGAACTTCGTGTCGTGCAATTTTGGTCTGAAATCAAACTTGCAATTACAAATCGCACTCCCGCTACGCGGTCGTGCGATTTTGTAATCGCGCGTTTGATTTCAGACCAAATTGCACTCCACTCAGTTCAATTACCATTATAAATTACTTGAAATAGGAATAATCAGTTTCAAATTCACAGGGAAAAAACCCGGATTCCCTAATTGGGAATTTGTCGGTAATTTCCTTGAATTCCCAACGAATTCCCATCCAATTCCCAGAGAGAACGAAATTGGGAACGTGGCACTGATTCCCAATGTTAGTTTGTTGGGAATTTTGTTTTTCTATTGGGTATTAGAAGGAAATTCCCAACAATAAATCCAAACTTTGTTGTTCGAATTGGGAATTCAAGGAAATTCCCAACAATTCCCAATTTGGGAATCTAGTTTTTTTTCCTGTGATTTTGACGGATTTTTTTTCGGCCTCACCTATGGTGTTTTGGCGGTACTCTTCCTGACCTATCTCCCTACAAATGGTCTTAGCTAAAGCTTATCTCTCTACAAATTTGGAATAGATTAGCCACATGGGATCGCATCGTAACGGTATCAAAGTGACCTACCATTTAATATTCATAATGGCTCCACAAACATTGTGCGAGAGGCAGTTAACTCTTTTGTATTTCACCATTGTCTGTGGAATTAATAGAAAAGAGCAATTGTAAGGAACAAGTAGATTGTTAGACGGATTGAGATCCGGAAGAATAGGATAGAATGTAATGAGATGGAAGGAAGGAAGGAAGGAAGGAAGGATGGAAGGAAGGAAGGAAGGAAGGAAGGGCTGGATGCCGATGGATATGAACGGTTGGGTTGAGAAAGGGAGAGAGAGTTAAATGGAAATGAGATGATATATTTAGAATTCAGAATTCGGACACTTAAAACTTACATGTAGGCAGTCAAGAAATTTCTTGGGATCGTCTTTCCTAATATCGGGCATTCCTTGTAAGAACATAAAGTCATACGTTATCTAAAAAGAAAAGAAAAAAAGTAAAGTAAAGAAAGAAAAGAAAAAAAGAAAAGAAAAAAAGAAAAGAAAAAAAAGAAAAGAAAAAAAAAAAAAAAAAAAAAAGAAAGACATAAGTTTTCCAAAAAAGCAAATAGAAAATGAGAAATATTTTATTTAAAAAACAAATCCTTCAAGGATATATTTTTTTCTATTTTTGTCATACCGAATAATCTTCATCCTTCGGTGAACCACATTGCTCTTCACAACGGTCAAGGAATTTCTAGTCATAAGAAGAAGAAGTCTTTTAGACTTAGGTCAAAAGTCGAACTTCACATGAGCCGAACCTAATGACATCAAAAAAGACCGCCTTGTTACCCATTGTTTCAATTAAGTTCGGCTCATATGAAGTTTGACGGTTGACATTAAAATACATTATCAGATTTGAGGTCCATAGGTTCCAATAGAAATTGGAAATACAATCTATCGCTTTCAAACAATTGTTATAAGTCGTAGTATTTTGGTCATTTTCTGTGTATTTCCTATAAAGACTCTTGGACGTGACTTCAAAGCAGCTCAACTTGGAAGACAAAACAAAAGAATTCCAATCCCCCTGATTTGCATTCCGACGTACTGGAAGGGGTCTATCTTTGACAGAAAAGCATCGACTTAAAACAATAGCCCACTTCCGAGATATGCTTGGCTAAATTGAAACCTATGTGTGTAACATTAGCGAAGCATAAAATATGCTATTTTAGTATAAACACACAGGTGATTATTGAAAATCTAGCGCGCTGATTGGTCGAGAAACTTAGATTATCACACGATAATCACTTCCAGCGATAATCCAAAATGGCGGCCAGCCGCTTTGTTGCTGTTACCTAATTTTAAATTTGTCTTTTATCAGCCCAGAGGTTGTTTCAAGAATCGACAATATTAAGGGTTTCTTTAAAGATCGTTACCTCTGCAGCAGAAGGCATTTTAATCACTAGATTCTGTAATTGAGTCGGTCCTGCTTCCACTCGGTTCAGCATTTCGCGCCATCTAATCGATAAACAATCGATATTAGATCGATTCGTAAGTTTCATAGCAGTGTAATTCATTTAACGAAATAATTTGTTAAATTCATTAGACCTTTTAAGGCGCAATTACACAGAGCAATTTTCTCTGCAATTTTTCTCGCAACAGCTTTCAATACAAGTTGAATGGAGTATTGCAGCGTGTAACCTACAGTGCAATTTTTTGTCGCGAGACAAGTTGCAGCTATCGTTGCAAAAAGTAGAATTTGCTTCTACTTTTGGCAACGATTACGTCTCCATTAAACCATGTAAACACTATTGCAATTGCTCTGTGTAAATCTTTTTTCTCTCCTTCAACATGGCTTTAACCTGTTTACCTTGTGTGATTTGCAATGATCATTACAACACTCTCCTTGCCCGCTTCTATGGCGACGTCCAGCGCGTTTTGGTTGTAGCCATTATAAGTTACTTTCTGGTTCTCATGAGAAAGTAGGAAATGTACCAGTGCATCGTGTCCGTTCTTTGCTGCTAAGTGTAGCGCAGTATCCTAAAAGAGCAGAAAATTTTCATTTTTTGTTTTATTGCTGCAGTCAAAATCTTTTTTTGTGGTGGTGGTGTTGGTTCTGCTGTTATTGTTGCTGCTGTTTTTGTTGTTGCTGCTGCTGTTGTTGCTGTAGCGGCCGCTGTTGTTGTAGTGGTGGTGTTGATGGTGTTGCTAATGGGGTTGAAATTGCATGTTGCATCATTTATTGTGCTGCTTGCTGCTGCAGTTGTCATTGCGTCATTGTGATGGTGTTGGTGCATTGCCGTTGCTGTTGTTGTTCCTACTATGGTTGCTGTTGCGCTTCTGTGGTTCTCAATGCTGTTGTTCTTAGCTACCGTTAATTAAACCTCTATATGCCAACTGATTCCGCAGAATCACATTGAACGTCTATATCTACTTACCTGATCAGCGTTGTCTTCGTCGTTGATGCAGCTTGGATTCGCTGTGCAAATCAGTTGTACACTTTTCAGTGAACCTTTTGTTGCAGCAAAGTGAAGTGCTGTTCTTCCTTCAGTATCTCTACAACGAGAAAAATAAAAATATGAAGTAAGACATTATGAAATATATAAAAAGGCATATTTGATCATTCACTGTTGAGGTTCGCAAGCCATTTCTTACTTGTTGCTTTTATAGTGTTTCATGTGGAATGAACCTTGACACTCTTTAGGTTTTATCGAACCCTGAAACAACCTCTGGGCTGATCAAAGTCAGGGCACGGTTAACTCACAGATCAAACACTGAAACAACCTCTGGGCTGATCAGAGTCATGGCACGGTTAACTCACAGATTGAACCCTGAAACAACCTCTAGGCTGATGATAAGTCAGGGCATGGCTAACTCACAGATCAAACCCTGAAACAACCTCTGGGCTTATCTAAGTCAGTGCATGGCTAATTCACAGATCAAACCCTGAAACAACCTCTAGGCTGATGATAAGTCAGTGCATGGCTAACTCACAGATCAAACCCTGAAACAACCTCTAGGTTGGAAACACACGAGCCAGGCCAACATGCCTAACCTTTCGATAGTTGCTCCGCGGTCAAGTAAGAATTTCACGACTTTGTCTTGCCCATTAAAAGCAGCCAGATGTAGAGGTGTATGGTCGCTAAGGTTACCAACATTCATTAGTCGTGTTTGTCTTCCTTCCATCAGTTTCTTTACAATTGGCAGCCACCCATGACTACAAATAAAAAAAGTATGGTATACCACAGAGATCCATTTTGGGGCCTTTTCTATTGATTTATATTTCTATCTGACTGTCAATTATTAACATTCATTAGTCGTATTTATCTTCCTTCCATCAGTTTCTTTACAATATTCCCGTTTTCCAGTCAAGGTCCGTCAAGTTTCAAAGTGTTCGTATTGTTGAACTTGTGCATTCTTTACTTTACCGTTGGTATCTGCGAGTAATTAGACACTGATTCAGCCACATATTAAGGCGCTATTAGCAGCCGTACAGCTTACAATCATGAGTGTGAATTGTTAGTAGATAAGTATTTTGCCTCCAGATTGGGATAGGCTGTTGAACCGGGAGACAATCCCCTACTCTTATACAAATAATTAAACAAGTTCTTTTATGTCCCCCCATTTCACTGTAGGTTAGGAAGGGTATGCATAAGGTAGTATAAATGAAATTATATGAAATGATTATGATTTATATAGCGCCCTTTTATATGTGGATCTAATCAAAGGCGCTTTACATGGAGTTGTGAATGACAGATTGCTTATTTTGCAATTTACAAGCATGAGAGATGGTTAGTATGAAGTGTAGTCACTGAGGGTGGCCACTTCCAGGGTTTCTCTTTACGCCCTCAGTGGTTTTTTTATGTCCCCCCATTTTACTATAGGTTAGAAAGGGTTAGGAGACAGGGCCTATACGGTTTAAAGTCCTTGTCCGAGAAGACTTGAAGGTCTAACCATTGACAGGAAGACTTGAAGGTCTAACCAGTATAATATGTGATGTTTTGCGAACCTTGCGGCTAAATGAAGTGGCGTTTCCAGTTTGTGGTTTTTCAAACTCGGATCTGCTCCATTCTTCAAGAGTAACAGTACACTCTGAAATAGAATTGATTGATTTTTGATACTTTCTTCTTATAAAGGGGTATAGTGTTTGGTAGATCCTTCAATAGATAGTCTTTTATACCTTAAGAAATCCCCCTTGAGCTGCATAGTGTAGAGTTGTGGCTCCTGTACTGTCTTGCTGGTTGACTAGTTTGTTATCGTGGACACGTTCGTCCTACAACGACCAAAAAATGTTCCTTTGGTATATATACTCTGAATCTGAGGTGAAGTAAGGAAAGTTGTATTGCTGCAAGTAGAGGCTGAGTTTAATGAAATATAGTAGATGTATGAACACATTGTTATCAAAATTTTCCGAAGGGTGTCACACAACACATTTCCTAGCGTTACCTTTAATAATCTCTCAATTGTTTTGTCCTGACCAACAGCCCAATGTAACGCAGTCCTGTTCTTGTCATCTTTACACGTCACGTCCGCTCCTTTTTCCAGGAGTAACGACACGACAGGCGAACAACCATGTGCTGCTGCTAATAGTAACGGCGTGCATTTTTCACGGTCACGCGGGTTGAGATCCATACCCTTAAACACACAAAATATTATCATTATTGGCTATTAGTAGTTTTTAGCTATAGAGGCTTTGCACCATCACGTGATGGCAGCCATGAAAGGGGGCTTAACAATAGAGTCTTTTCCCCCTTGGGAAACTGAGTTCTTTCTTATGTAAGTCACATTAGAGCAGATGAAATTATTCCTGCGTCCTGTCACGGCTGCCATGAAGTGATGATATGATGTAAAGACTCTCTTTATACTGAATATTGGGTATAAGTAGTGTATTAGACATGGAATTTGTAAGACAAGAGCCTTAAGTTTTTGCCTGTTTTGTACTGTTCTTATGTTGTTATGTCTATTCGATAGCCATCAAAAATAATTTTAAAATAATTCGAGTCTTTGTGTTTCGCATATTGTTCCAATTAGTAGCAAATTGACCTCCTCGGCTTGGGTGTAATGTTGTCCCATTTCAAACCACGTGTCATTCCCTTGAGAATTAGATTCTTTGCTGGAGTCGTATTCATATTCATGTGTCTTCTCATGTGCAACCGAGCGCAACCGTTAAACAAAGAAAGGGTACCCTGGGGAGTGACACGTGGTCTGAAATGGGACAACATTACGCTCGAGCCGAGGAGGTCTATTCAATTGCTTTTTAGATGTGCTTCTTCTTCAAAAGCGTAAAGTTATATAAACGGACATCCTGACAACTGCCCCCTCGGCATCCCATAATGTCTTAAAACAATAGCATTCAAGATGGCCGCCGTACGTTTTGGTAAAAAAGTCCATAGGTAAATAAACCAGTTTCACATTCAATGCATACCGCTGTTTTTGAAGACTACAGACTCATTTGCACAGACTTAGCCTCATTTATAAGTCAGCTTTTGACGGATACCATTAAAAGTCCGTTGGATTTCAAAACATTGGTGTATGGTTCAAGCTGCACATTCCTTACATTACAGCTGACATTTGCAAATGATTTACTCTTAAGCGAGGCTAAGCCTGCGGAGATAAGTCTTCAGTCTTAAAACGCAGCTGTATTTACCGAATGAGAAAGGGACTATTGATATTTTTGAATACATACATGATCCACCAAGAATGAAACCACGGAGTGATGGTTAAACATCGCTGCTCTGAGGAGGAAACACTCAAAAAAATATAACATTTAGAGGCTTTGCACCATCACGTGATGGCAGCCATGACAGGAGGCATAACAATAGAGTCTTTTTCCCCTGGGAAACTGAATTCTTTCTCATGTAAATCAGTTTAGACGGGATTCAATTGTTCCTGCCTCCTGTCATGGCTGTCATCACGTGATTATGCAAAGCCTCTATACATGTTGATCGATAGAAAACTTAGATCATCCCATTACAGTTACCAGCGCGGCAACGTTCGCGCCATTCTCTCTCGTTTTATATTAGTGTTAGGGCTCTTCTCCATTGAGTCGAACTGACCAGTCAAAGCGGCCAGTTCTCAAATATTAAGCGTCAGTTCTCATTTATCTTGAGACCTTTGGCTAACCAATTCTAAAGAACTCATGCATACCATTTGAGAACTGGCCACTTGGACTGGTAGGTTAGACCTAATGAAAAGAGCCCTTAGAATTACTCGCTAAATGATCACGACAATGTTTTTAATGGACCCCTCTCAAAAGTATCGTGGATGCAAGGCTAACATGGAAATACAAAAGAATTCGTTTGGTCCAACGCAAAAGTCATTTAGCGAACTTGCTCAGGCTGTGAAATTCGCCTGCTTTGAAAAATTACACAAAATCGCCAGCTTTGAAAAATTACATAAATATCGTAATTTCCCTGGGTGTTTGTTTTGACATTTTAAGAACCTTAGGAATAAGATTCTTCGTTTACCTTTCATGTATTCGAGTTGCAACACTACAGAACGTGTGTGTCAACTAGCCTTACTTATTGAGGGAAGTCATTCCCTCCCTTTGCCTTGCATCTATTCGAGTTGCCACACTACAAAACGCGTGTCAGGCTAGCCTTACCTATTGAGGGAAGTCATTCCCTACGTTTGCCTTGCATCTATTCGAGTTGCCACACTACAAAACGTGTGTGTCAGGCTAGCCTTACCTATTAAGGGAAGTCATTCCCTACGTTTGCCTTGCATCTATTCGAGTTGCCACACTACAAAACGTGTACTAGCCTTACCTATTGAGGGAAATCATTCCCTTTGTTTGCCCTACATCTACTCGAGTTGCCACGTTACAAAAACCTGTGTGCCAGGCTAGCCTTACCTATGGAGAGCAGTCATTCCTTCTTTATCCAGTAAGGTATGAGTAAACACTGTCATGTCGTGTTCGTACAGACATTTGATGATGTCAAGAGCACCTAGACGACAAGCCAAGTGGATTGGAGTCCCTCCGTCTACTCGCTGTTGAAGACATAGGAAGAAAAAGGTCCATTATTTTGGAAAATTACTTAGCTTGAACGTCGTTTCTCTGTGTCTGTGTCTGTATCTGTCTCTGTGAGTTTCTGTCAGTCTCTCTCTTCTTTTGGCTTTTCTTTTTCTTTTTCTTCTTTCTTTTCTTTCTTTTCTTTTCTTTTCTTTTCTTTTCTTTTCTTTTCTTTTCTTTCTTTCTTTCTTCCTTCCTTCCGTTCTTTCTTTCTTTCTTTTCTTTCTTTCCTTCTTACATTCTTTCTCCTTTTTCCTTTCATATGCGTCTCACATTAATTCCCAATCTAGTGTTCTCTTGAGGATTGAGATCTTATTGGTGTCAATAATTTCACCGTCTGCCAGGTAGGAGGAATCATTTCAAGGCGTCTATAGACTACTTTTCTATTTCACAATCAGCATAATACAGTAGCATTACATAAAATATACGAGTAACATTTACCCTAATGGCAGTCAGAGAACTCCCTTGGTCCAGACACAGTTGCACAGCCTGAAAACAAAGCATGGTTATAAATAACAAGTACGTACATATTTAGCATTTTTTCACTCGAAAGATTGAAAAAAGATGTTTGGCTCGACGCCAATGAAAAACGTCTGGGCATGCTTCATGTCTATTGTTCTACCATATATGTAACATGGCCAGTGGCACTTGCTCATGCTAACGCTAGGTACTAGAGACCTTTAGCAAGACGATGTTGCTAGGTACCGCAAACCTCTAAGTACAGTTCGACGTCAGGCGTTTTCCGTCAAACGTTCGACATTTAGCAAGGCGTCATACGAAGTTGTTGCTGGAAAAGCCGCCATATTGAATGTCATTGATGCTGAGTGTTTTTACGGTTTGCGGGCGTGTTTCTGGACGTAATCCCTGGCAGTTAGCAGTTAGCAGTTTTAGATTTACGTTCACGTCAAACGTGTAACGTCAGTTGATCAGTGAAAAATTCTTTTGAATAACTGAAAAGGAATCGCAAGAAATTCTATGTAGTAGAGAAACAAAAGAATATCTGTTTGTGATAAGAACGTTTGCAAGAGGTAAAGTAAAATACAGGAAAACGATGAAAACGTGGTCACGATTGCCGTTTGCGGGAAGAAAAAAAGTCAATCTAAAACTCTCTATTGTCTACTATCTGCTATCATCCAATTCTCCTACCTTTAGGACACCGCTATCGATGGCTAGATGTAGTAAGGTACTGCCTTCATGGTCAACACTATAAAGCACATCCATTTGCTTCTTAGGGTCGGGTTGTTGTTCTTGACCTAAGGAGAAATGGAGGAGAAGAGGATGAGAATATAGACCAAGATTTAATGTCATTTATCTTCGTTTTGAATGCAACTGTCTCTTCTCACCTAAGTCCCAACGTTCCTCCTCCCTCCCCCTCCCACACACACACTTTTGGTCGACGTAACATAAACAGGGCGTTTGCACGATGGCGTCATTGACCTCTACTACCAGACTCCCTTGCACACTTTATTTTGTTCAGTTAATTAGCACCAATTGTCTTACTATTCTCATGATGGAATACAAATTTAAATGAGAAAAAAAATCGCGAAGCATCCTGGTAGTGGGAGTCAAATGACGCCATCATGCAAACGTCATATTTACATTTTTTTTACATTGCACATGTTACGCTTAAAAGTATAAACCTCATTAGTTTGAGTAAAACTTCTTTACCTTGGGTATAATATTTTCCCATTTCAGGCCATGTGTCATATCGTTTTTTTGTTTGACGGTTTTGCATAAGACACATGGATACAACTCAAGGGAATGGCACGTGGTCTGAAATGGGAAAACACTACACTCACGCTGAAACGGTCTGTTTGTGTATGAATTTGTCTTACATTTTTTGAAGAAGAGTGCCATGGTTTCGTATGCCCCTTTCATGGCAGCAACGCTCAGAGGTGTCATCGCATCTATCGCACGTCTTGTTACATCAGCACCACAATCAAGCTGAAGAAAAGATCGTTGATTTGGACTTAACCTCTAGAGGATAAGCATGCCAGCAGGCAAGCAGGCACGAAGGCAAGCAGGCAAATAGGCAAGCAGGCAAGCAGATACCACTAGTATCCCAGCCAATTAGAGCGCAGAATTTGTGACAGACCATTAGTAGGTTTATAATAATATACGAAAAGCGTCATACCAGTCGTTGGCATATATCCAGCGCATTCCTGTGTTCCAGGTAGGCAGCCGTGTGTAGTGGAGTATACTTGTTTCTTCCTTCTACGTTTACATCGGTTTGCTTGTGGTTCAGAAGAACCTTTGAAAGTAAAAGATAACAAACGTCACGTGATTTGTAAGCTTAAGTTGTTTATGGACGCCTGTCGAGATTTTTATTCAAGGGTAGGGAGGGAAGGGAGGAGAATTGAAAAGAGGAAGGTGGTTGGAAAGGGAGTGATGACTTGTCTAAGATGCCTTTTAATTTCCAGGTTAATACAACTGTCCTTCAATCCCGGGGGGGGGGGGGGGGGGGGGAGGGGGGGAGGGGTGCTTCCCTATATTTGCTATACGGGTATGTGCCGCCCTATAGGGTATGGTTTTTCGGCTTTTGGGTCTGGGGTAGGGTTTCATTTTTTGACATTTTGTCTGCGATAGGGTATCTGTTTAGTCTGGGATAGGGTTAACGATTTGGTCATTTTTGTCTGGCAAATAGGCTACGCTTTCTGCCGGCACAAAAACAATAAAAACGTTAGTAAATATTGATTGTAATCTATTGAAAAACCGTCTTTTCCGTCTTTTAGTCTGGGATAGGGTGTACAATTCTTAGTTTTAGTCTGGAGTAGGGTACGTAAAATCAAAATTTTAGGTCTGGGATAGGGTCAGGGTTTTGAGGTCCTGACGGCACACCCCTACTCAAGTTGGGGTATTAGTACCCCCCCCCCTCCCCCCCGGGCCTTCAATAACGCTGTGGTCCTCGATTAAAGACTTGTTTACTCAGGATTAGCCTTATTACAGTGTCAGAATATATTCACAAATACCAACGGTAAATCCAAGATGGCCGCCGCATCGTCGAAGTAGTCCATAATTACCTCTACTACATCGATGTTCCCTGTTCTGACAGCCACGTGTAGTGGTGCTTCTTCTCTGTGGTCTTTAAGGTTTGGATTAGCATGGCAGTGTATGAGGTACTTGATGGTTGATATTTGTCCTGCTGATACTGCGCAGTGAAGAGGTGTTTTGCCATACGAGTCTCGCTTGTCGATATCTAAGGTAATATATATTTGATTGCATTAGACGGACTACTCGATCTCCACGCCCTCCCATCCATTCAGTATCCATCCATCCATCCATCCAACATCCATCCCATTGGGTGCATCATCCATCATCTATCATCCATCCATCCATCCAACATCCATCCATCCATCCATCCATCCATCCATCCCTTCGCCTGTTTCTATTCATCTCCATCTATCCATCTATCTATCCATCCATCCATCCATCCACCCATCCATCCATCCATCCATCCATCCATCCATCCCTTCGCCTGTTTCTATTCATCTCCATCTATCCATCTATCTATCCATCCATCCATCCATCCATCCATCCGTCCATCCGTTTGTTCGTTTCTATTCATCCATAGCTATCCATCCAATCCATTCCTCTATTTATCCGTCCATTTGTCTATCCATTCATCCCCCCATCGACCCATTTGTCCACCCATCTTCCAAATATTCTTAAATCTACATTTTTATCCATCTTTGCATTCTTTCATTTATCTCACCCATCCATCCTTCTGTTCCAAACAATCAAAAGGGCCTACGAACCTTCATTCTGCTGTAAGAGGGATCGTATATCCTGAGTGTTGCCTCGTCTGGCCAAACTGTGCAGCGTTTCTTTCTCGCCATCTGCGTCAACTCCAGACTGTAAGAAAAGAATTCAACTTGGCCATTAACCAATCAGAGCGCGCGTTATATCGTTATAATATAGTTTATATTTTCATTATACAGCTATTTGAAAATGATTGAAGGCTCGAACGGCGGTAGGTAATAAGCAATATCTGATAGGTAATAAGTAATAATTGCCAAACATTAGTAACTATTTTTAAATTATACGCTCATATGATATTATTTGAACACATATATATCACCATATTTTTATTTTTCATTTTATATTATTATTATGCGATTTTTAGTCTTTATTAAATTTTTTCCATTGTAAATGTATTGTATATTTTTTATTCAAAAGATGGATAAATAAAGCTATCATTATTAATATTAGATAGGTCATCAGTACCAAGATTCAAAAATTAGCTGGAATGACTGGTATTTCTTATCATTATTAATATTATTATTATTATTATTATTATTATTATTATTATTATCAAATAGGAGTTACCATATTGCTATTACTATACACGAGTTCATATTACAAATAAGAACTCCTTTTTAGTGTTGTTTGAATCGTACTAGAGAAAACCACTTAAATCACCTCGGCTATTCGTGTTTAGATATATGCCCACCGTTCCTTTCGGTCGTGCAATCGCCAATAGTCCAGTTTCGAGTTCCAAAATACCGCTGTGTTTCTTGATTACAGACTCATTTACTCAGGCTTAGCCTCGAATCAGTGTCTAAATATTCACAAATACCAACGTTAAAGTAAAGAATGCACAACTTCAACAATACGAACACTTTAAAACTTGACGGACCTTGACTGGAACACGTGAATATTCTTCACAAAATCGAGGCTAAGCCTGAGTAAATGGGTCTGTAATCAATAAACACAGCGGTAATTTGGAACTCGAAAAGGGTCTATTACCGATTACCATATACATTCGCCGTTCGCCCCTTCAATCTATTTTGAAGTATCTGTATATAATGATATAGCCTAATATGTTATGAAAGTGTTTTTTGTCTTTTTCATAAAAGAGACACCATCAAGCCGTCAATAAGAGAGACACCATCAAGCCGTGAATAAGAGAGACACCCGTCGATATCAAGTACCGTATCCAAGTCAATATTCAAGACTGAATAACGTCCAATAACAAAAATGAAGTACAAATTTTATGAAAAAAGACTTGCTTATCTGTTAAACACATGAATGATTGATAGCCTAAAAATGTGGCTTTTGATTCTGGTGAGTGATGCTGAGATCCTAATTGACTAGCTATGAAACCTTAGAGGAAAAAATAAACCTTGTACGAAAAAAAAAAAACTGTACGAAAATGTTAAGCAATTGTGACAGTTTTTACTGCAAGGAAGGGCACGCTTCGAGTTTAAATCATATTTAAAAAGTTTTAATATGACAAGTCTTCTCAATATCGTTAAGTTTGCCTCTTCATTTATTTATTTATTTATACATAAATTCTTTCGCTTTTCCTTCCTTTCCCTCTTGAATTTTCATTTTTTTTTTTTTCCTTACATTTTCGTTTTTTGCATGCAATGATTTCCAAATTTTGTTCACACTTTTGTCTTTTTTTTAGCAGTTATGTTTCAACTTGAATATTTAAATAAATTTTTTAACAAATAACCAGGGTTAAAACTGTGTAAAAAATTTTTAAACACTTTAAAAGGAAAAATTGATCTTAAGATTTCATAGGCCATTGGTGGAGAAAAAAACTAAAGCTTGGTTTAAAATAGTTCCGAAAAAAGGAACAAAGTTTACGACAAAAATCAATCCAAAAAATCCCTGCATATGATTTTTAAGTTGATTGTATCTGATATATTAAAATGAAAGGCTTTACCTTCGTGGATAGGCAACCCGCTTTGCAGAGCATTGCTGTTAACTCCTCACGCGGAGAACAAACTCAACCGACTAAATTCCCAGACTAAAGCTGAACGCATAACTGAGATTTCAACATTTTAGTCGATTTTGTTTTGGAATTTTAGTGGTTGGAAAAGAGTATCAGCTGGGAATATGCGTTAAATATTTAAGACGATTATCGTCCTTGTCATCTTGGAATACTTTGGGGGTTGGGATGGCTCACTGATTGAAGAAGTTGATGGTGAAAGTGACATATTTGTTTGGGTCATGATGATCGCTTGTAAAAATCAATTTTATCATCGCAAAAAGGAACGAACTCAACTATACTGATTGAAATGTAAATACAGAGTAATAACCGCATTGATAATCGAATCAATCCATTACACATGTTTTACTTGAGCAACTAAAATAAAATAGTATAGTATATTAATATTCATTTGAGTTTTTTACACTTCAGACTCATTGAAATAAGGAAATATATAATATATAATATATAAGTAATATGTTTATATATAAATGTAGAATGGGATAGAGTAGAAGATATATAAAATATCAACAATGCTATCCCATATTTTCCTATATTTTTAAGTGTATATTCATTTTTGCATTTTTGGCGAAATTCAATTTTTTTTGTGCATTTATTGGTTTATTTATATACATACAACTTATAAATCTATGCTTCTTTGACATTGACCGATGTATCTTGTTAAAAACTCTCAATCAATGCACTTGACTTCTCAATAAAATATCAGATACCATAAAGCTTTTAAGAAAGCGGTTAAGGTTATGACTAGCACTTAATTAACGTCCATTGAAAGATAAAGAGAATTAAAACGTATTGCTATTGATCAGAACCCTTTTCAAAATTATCATGCGAGGATGACTTGGAAACACAAAATAAATCGTACTTTATCTCGATGGAATTTGTGGTATCTCTTTTGTATTTCCATGTTAGCCTCGCATCTCAGATAATTTTGAGATGGGTTTATTGTGAGTAAAAAAGAAAGCATTCTTGGTGGTAGATTTTGGCAGCCAACAATGGGATTGCTTTACAAAAAACTGACCAATAATCTAACATCAAACACCAATTTTAATTTATCAAAAATGACGTAATCAAACATGAACCAATCAGGACCAAGTAATGAAGTCTAACTAGATATCTAAGAAAAAAACTTAGATGTTATCAATAACCGCGGGAATAAAAGATTGTGATTGGCTGAGGTAAGATTCTGATTTTGCTCTCTCCTGATTGGCTAAAAGATATTTACCTTAAATTTTTGTTTACGTGGTACCGGTTAGCGTGTTCGCAGTGGTAAAATAGACATTGCTATCGATGTGGGTTTAAGCCTTTAGAGAACTAATTAAGCTTTTCGAAAACCAATATAGTAATCTTAAAAGTATCTATCATAAAGATCCAAGCAAGGAGTATTGAGTATTGGGCGTTTATCGTTGTTGACTTGAAGATCGTTATATAATTGATCTTAAAAAAATTGATATATCCATTATCTGAACTGCAATACTTTAGCGCCCGGTTGTACAAAGCCTGGATAGCGCTATCCAGTGGATAAGTCGATGCTATTATCCAATAAATTTATCCACTGGATAAGATTTATCCGTTGGATAGTGCTATCCAGGCTTCGTACAACCGGGCCCAGTTCAGGTTTCTTACTAGACTGTGTACGGCTGGTTCCAACCGCTGCCCCCTGAGTCATGCAGACTCAGCATGTAATGTGAGCAAAGTTTGTTGTATCTTTCACTTAATTTTGATTCGAGGATTTTTCTCCGGGTTCTAAGCTTTTCCGCGTTTTTCCGTACAACCTAAAACACCTAAATTTCAATTCAAGTATTTTGCTGTGGACATAGTTCAGCTCAGAGGGTGTTTCTGGATATCGATCCCAAGGGCGGATCCAGGGTTTTTTTGAAGGAGGGGTCTCAGGGGTAAATTTTGTGGGCAAAGGAATCCCAGTCGCATTTTTACCACAGGAAGCCCATTTGACCTCAGGAATGACAGGGGGGGTCGCGACCCCCCCCCCCCCCCCCGACCCTCCCCCTGGATCCGCCCTTGGATCCATGAGCTTTGCCCTGACTTAGATCAGCCCAGAGTTTGTTTCAGATTGAAATCTAGATGTTAGCCGTGCCCTGACTTTGGTCAGCCTGTGATGTTGTTTGTCGAGGTATCGCCATGATTTTTTGAAGATAAAATCGCTGTATTTCAGTCCCAAATATAGTATAATGCTTTTCAAATTAAGAAAAACGCGATAGCGGTACAGGTATTATGAAAAAGTAATAAAATGCCACGGCAGTGGTCAAAGAGATTTTTAGACTTTTTGGCTCCCGCCTAATAATTATAAATATTTTATATTTTTTTCTTGACTATTTCTTAAATAAGTTATAGATCCAATAATCAATTTGGGTATCTGTATTTGAAGTTCATAATTAGAGAAAACGAAAAATTGTATAGCATTTTCACACAATGAGTATTTGGTTATTAGAGAGTTTTAGATTGACTTTTTTTTCTCCCGTTTTCATATAGTTTTCCTGTATTTTACTTTATCTTTTACAAACCTTCTCACCAAGCGCAAATATTCTTTTGTTTTTCTACTACTTGAACTTTTTTGCGATTCTTTTTCAGTAATTTAAAACAATTTTTCACTGGTCAACTGACGCTTTACGTTTGCCGTGAACGTAAATCTAAAACTCTCTATTAGCATATTTTTACGGCACTTTGCGAGTAGAGATGGGAGAGGTGTTATCAAAGCCGACTTACAGAGGTTATGTGACACTAAAAAACAATTTTTTTAGTGGGTCAGTAAAGAAATAGCTACAGCCTCTTAATGGTGTAGCGGCAGCAAGAAATTGCAACATCAGCAGCAACAAAAACATGCCGCAACAACAGCATGCTGCAACAACATCAGCAGCAACAAAAGCATGCCGCAACAACAGCATCAACAACAACAGCAGCAACAACAGCATCAACAACAACAGCATCAACAACAACAGCATCAACAACAACAGCATCAACAACAACAGCATCAACAACAACAGCATGCAACGAATGCATGCCGCAACAACAGCAGCAGAAACGAAAACATCATTAGCAACAACATCAGCAGCAACAAAAGCATGCCGCAACAACAGCATACCGCAACAACAGCATACCGCAACAACAGCATACCGCAACAACAGCATGCCGCAACAACAGCATGCCGCAACAACAGCATGCCGCAACAACAACATACCGCAACAACAGCATGCCGCAACAACAGCATGCCGCAACATCAGCAGCAACAACAGCATGCCGCAACAACAGCAGCAGCAACAACAGCAGCGACAACAGCAACAACGACAGCAGCAACAACAGTAGCAACAGCAACAACAAAAGCAACTCCAACAACAACCGCAACTCCAACAACAGAAGCAGCAGCAACAGCAGCAACAACAGCAACAAAAACATCAGCGGCAACAAAGAAACGTGAAAATGGTGCATGAAGGACATTTAAAATCTTAGATTTAATTCACTAAGCAGATCAAAATATTGAATCTTTCTCCGAAAATTGTCTCCAACAGAAAAGAACCTGTGGTCTATTGAATTTAAACCTACCTAATCTCTCGTGTTCTTTCCTCCTTTTGTATATTATTTAAGATAATCTCGAGAAATAAAGAAGGAAAGGAAAGGAAAGTAAAAGGTTGTTTGTTTTTAGCTCATAGAAATAAAAAGACGTCAGAAGTAACTGCGGAACAGCATTGGCCCACGCAAAGTTTAAAAAATGAACTTTTATCGTTAATCATTAAAAAATTAACTATTTCAGAAAAATACTACTTTCAGGTTTAATAAAAGGCTTTCCTTTTGCGTCTTGGACGAATTTCTTTCTTTAGACCGCTTATTTTCACTTTTCTTTTTAATTTTGTGGGTTTTTTTTTTTTTTTTTTTTACTCAGTCGTGGTTTTTGTTTTTAATTATAAATGTAAATTGCCACGTTTTAACAAATCCTCTTAACTATTTTTCCCCCACTTTTCCCCCCACGATTATCACAACTGTTTTAAGAGCTTTAGATTAAAGATTCTATTTCAGATTGCAATAATTTTCATTATGTAAACAGAGTTGGAAAAGTTTGGATTTGAATATTTTACTGTACTTTTCGTTTCAAAATTTTACTACATTTAATAAACCTATTTAAATAGCCCTGTTATCCAGCGAATATTATAGAGAATTGATGGCCTTTCTAGTGAGGATTTTTCAATTTAGTTTTCTAATTTCTTTTTAGCTTAAGAATGACAGATTCTATTTAAAATTCATTATTCACACAAAGATGGAACAGTTTGGATTTGGATTATTTAACAGTTCTGTACCATGCTGTCCTTCTCAGAATGTTAGCTTATTTATTTTAATTAATAAATAACTTAAAAGTTCTAACTTAAAATTTATAAAAGTATTCGAGGTATCCAGAAAATATTCAAGTGAATTGATGCATGATACTAGTATTTAAGAGGATATAATTTTTTAAATCAATAATAATTTGGGACGAACTTTCTACTCTAAATTAATTAGAAGAGCAGTTCCTGAACGATCCGGTAATAGATGATAACCAAAGACTAGTGCGCCAGCGAAAGTAAACTTACTTAAATTATTCTCTCTCTCTCTCTCTCTCGCTCTCTCGTTCTCTCTCTCCCTTTCTTTAAAGGATTTTCTTCCTTCTTCTTTTGTTCCTTCCTTTTGCTTCTTCTTCTTCCATTCCTTGGCTTCTTCTAAAAGCCTTTCCAGGCTTCTTCCCAGGACGTTGCTTGGTGGGAGGGAACTGGGTCGGGCCAGGCGGGAGGGGGAGGGAGGAGGGGAGGGAGTGAGGGGGACGGGCGGTGCAGGGAGGCTTTGAGGCTTCCTTCCTTCAGGCATCCTTTCCTTTCCTTTTTCCTTTCCTTCCTTCCTTTCTCCGTTCCTTCTTCTTTCCTTTCTTTCCTTCTTTTTCCTTTCCTTTTTTCCTTTCCTTTTGCTTCCTTTCCTTTCCTTTCCTTTCTTTCTTCCTTCCTTCCTTCCTTCCAGAACTATCATCAATATCATTTTTTTAAATACTTGACCATTTTGTTTAAAAAGACAACTTTCTAAATTAATTCCTACTTGCATAACACTAAATATTTAAAATCTGTACGATAATCATTCAATATGTATTCATTAAAACTGAAGAAAACTAAATAAATACAAGTATGTTATTCCATCAGAAGAAAATATATATACATTCTTATGCTTTGCGATTTTTTTCTTAAAATATTAAGTATTTATATAAGAACACCGTCTTTGACTTTATATATACATACATATATATATTGCTCACGTATTTCGTAGTTGTTTAAAATTTAGCAACAAACCAAACACCGACTAGAAGTGGCATATTATTACATATGCATATGTGTCAAGTCTCTGTTGATTGCTTTTTCTTCAGTGTCAATTATCTCGGCTATACACGACTTTCAAAAATGGCCGCCAAACTCGATTGGGACTAGGGACAATTGAAAGGAAGCGAGGTAAGTAAGGCCTCATTAGTAAACAAAGTCTACTCAGTACGATATTTTGTGTCAAAGTCATTCACCCTTACTTCAAGAGACGCTTAAAAGAACTCGAATTGTTAAGATGACTGAAAGCCATTTTTGAAAGTCATGTATATTTTGAGTTTAGTTCAAATGAAATGAAATATGCCAAATATCGGTGTAGACAAAACTGTTATGGCGTTCTAACCTTTGTAGTAACCGGCTCAATCTTCTCCTCAGAGCCTGCGTTTCTGAGGGGAGAGCTATGCTACGCCTAGTGTTCCTAAGCTTGCTTCTCTTTTCCTCTACAGCTCCCAGCGTGTGTATATCACAGTACAGAGACATGCGCACGCGTTTTATATTCCTTAAATATATTTCTTTTCGGAGAATAGATCGAATTTAATTTCTTCAAATTGTCGTTTGTACGTGTTAACGTGTTAAAAGGCTTATATATATAAAGTTTATGCGCGTATGTTGGCATATGCATGTGAAATTCGCGTTACAGATTTCAAAGTTTACTGATTCGTTTATTTATATCTAAAGTTTTTTCCCCCCAAGGGGAATTGCCTATCAATAATGAAATATGCCCGTCACAAATTTCAAAGTTTATTTATTTGTTTATTTATGTCAAAAGAATATCAGAACATTTTTTTCCTTACCCCGAGTCGAATTGCCTATCACTAGAAATAGTGAGATAAACAGAGAGAGAATTTTATATAGTCCATACCTGTGAAAGTGAGCCCAATTCCACCGGCCCACAGCAGACCTCTTCCCTCGATTCTCTATAGAATATTTCACGTACAGTTTTCGGTGACCGACTGTTCCCCACCAGACTCAACTGACTCCTTCTCAAGCTATCTCCACAAACGGTATTTATTGAATTAATACTCGGGCTCTGACTACTGATATACTGAGGCTTACTTCCAAGAGACGAAGTTCGCCGTAATTTATGCGGCTCGTTCGGCACTGATAAGAAGTCCGCTTGCGGATATTCGTTTCGTATTTGATAAACACGACTCCCGTCGCTCAAGACTTCCAAGTTTGGTTCAGATGGACTATCATGGATGTTCGCTTCTTCGACATTGATCGGGATAGCTGTGTCTTCATAATTCTGGGTTTCGTCCATGAAATCTTGGACATCAGGAAAGTTAGTGGTTGGACGAACGCGAAGAATCGTTCTTATCCTTCTCCATGACATTTTCTTTCCTGCTTCGCTTTAAAAGAATCCTAATGTGTCTCTTTTCTTCCCGCTAGACTGTCATGCTCGATGTATGTACAGCAGCGGTTCAGTTATACAGTTATTGAATTCCATACATACATATTTATTTACCTAGCTAGTGTGGCATCTGTTAATTGAATATTATTCACGGGAAAATCAGACGAATCAAGTGGTTGTTATGATATGCAAAATCGAACGTCAAAAAAAACATACAAAAAATTTGATCAAATTATTTGGGATCCGGAGCTCTTGAATTACTATAGATCAGTCGATGAAGTCAAATGCTGTAAGATTTTCCTGGAGAGATATCATAGTTTAATTAGAATCGTGTTGAAAAACTGACTTCTTTCTTCTAATATGAATACTTTCAAATATCTTGTTAACCTTTGTATTTAAAGCGAAGTACAATTGTATTTAGAATATAAAGGAGAATCTTACTTATTGTTCTCTCACTTCGGGAGACTTTAAAAATCTTCAAACTTGCCTATCATGTGCTCTTGAAGTAAAAATGGTGGCAGCGTCCGGATGATGTTTGTCCATCTCACCGCTCCGGGGCGGACGAACAAAAATACAATCGTTTTGTTATATAATGTAGGTTCTAAAATGACGAGGATCTTAACTTCAGCCTTCTTTACGGCAGTAATAGTTTTTAGATCCAGGTAACGCATCTATAAACCCGCTACATCTTCGCTACGCTTCCTATTCCGTAATCATTGTTGACAAGCTCTTCTTGAAAACCAAACGAGAGTTAATCGCTGCGATAATCAGTAAGAAAATAGAGCAAAGATAAGATGGACTGACACATGAGCGAGAGTAAAAAACATAGAAGCGACAGCTAAGACGGATCTCTTGTTCTATTGGCAGCCGGTTTTAACAATTCCGGTAAAAAAAGCACGCTAACAACCGCGGATCACAGATCAGGAAGAGAGATAGGCAATATAAAGAATTTTTTTTTAATTTTTAAACCTGTAAATATAAGTTTTTTGATCAATGTGGTCGCGAATGAATGAAAGATTATAAATAATTAAGTACGTTGTATTTTCAAGCTTAACTATGCAAAATACTAAACCCGCAAATAAAACATTCGTTAATAAAAATAGAGTTAAATCATTTATTTTTCTAAGGTATTTCCTCATAAAAAAATAACATTTAATTATATTCGGGAAAGCTCAAACAAAATTCGAGAGAATATAAAAGCTTGGTTAAAAGATGTGTCCGTTCGCAACACACACGACTGAATAATCGAATTCAGCATGAAGGTGTTCAAATATTGCATAATTTTTTTAGTCTACTAGCTCGTTGCCTTAGTAACTTATTACAAATTTCGTTTAAGCCCGTATAATGATTATGAGAAAATACTGTCGAAAAAATAAGCTCAGCTTACCCCCATTTATAATGATAATTTAAATGTAAAACATTTCGCTGCTTTTTTTCGATATTCTGATTTTATCAATACGTATACGAGTCCATATATGCTTAGTCCGATCAATTCCTTCTTCATCAATCAGATCCTATACAGGCATACACTTTATTGGAGGGGAAAGACATATTAGCAGCAATTTTTCTAATGAATGATAGATACGCTCAATTATTAAATCATTGTCGAGATCAAAACTGGAAAACCTACAAAGCATGTTGATGTAATGTATTAAGAAAATGTATTCGTTTGTTCCTTCTTTCTTTCTTTCTTCTTTCTTTCTTTCTTTCTTCCTTTCTTTCTTCCTTTCGGGCGGGGCAGGGGCGGGCGGGGGAGGGAGGAGGAGGGCGGAGGCGGGAGGGGGGAGGGGGGTGGGGGCGGAGTTGGCTGTGGGTGAGGGGGAGGGCAGTGGGGGGCGGTGGGAGGGTAGTGGGGGGGAGGTGGAGGGGGGCGTGGAGGGAGGGCGGGTGCAGTCGTTCTGTCTGTTTTCTGGTGATTGATCCGTGTTGGTGTTCTGTGATTCTTCTTCTTTTCTTTCTTTCAATCATATTCTTTTTTTCTTTCTTCCCTTTTTCTTCTTTTCTTTCTTTTCTTCTTTCTTTCTTTTTTTCTTTCTCTCTTTCTTTCTTTCTTATTTTTCTTTCTTTTTTTCTTTCTTTGTTTGTTTGTTTCTTTCTTTCTTTCTCTCTTCCTTCCTTCCTTCCTTCCTTCCTTCCTCCCTCTTCTCTCTTTCTTACTTCCTTCCCTTCTTCCCTTTTCCATTCATCATTCATTTGAAAAAAGCCGCATATTCCAATGAATAAAATAATATTACCACTGTCAACCGCCATGTCTGGTGACCTGACCATATTTAACCCATATCCCTGAGGCATCCTTACAATTATTTCATGGCCACTAAAACCTATCTCTTCAAGAGGCTTTTCAATAAAAAATTCTAAAATATCACCTTATTTTAGTCCTGGTTACTTGTTGGAAGAATATTCTAATTTCAAACTCTCTGTTGCTCATGGTTAGCTCCGATTTTGTGTAGAATATCAAAGGGAGCGTGAGAATAATCAAAGAGAAAGAAAACGGTATTGCTGGGTTACTTGCCTGTCTCATGCAGAATGTTCATCACGTGAAACACAAGTTTTTAATAACACTCTTTCTAGCTGACAAAGAAAGAGTCAGAGGCTGAGGCAGAGGCAGAGGCAGAGGCAGAGGCAGAGGCAGATGGTCATTTTTACCTAATCAATAATAACAAGACACTGCTGACATCTGTTTTCTAATAGGATGTTTAAGATCCGGTATTACCTATAGACCATATGGAAAAGGGCGTATCCCTTGAGATACCTTAGTTCATTAGTTCATTAGTTATAGAAGACATCAATGTTTTCATTAAAAAGAGTATATCGAAATTAGAGGTCTTCCAGAATTTCAGTGTAGTAACATTAAATGATAAAAAGCTACAGCTGTTTGAAATTAGAAAGGTTTGTATGGAAGCAACAACCAAGGGCCTACAGTCTCGCTATCATGTTTTCGGTACATTTCAAATGCTTATAGCTCTTCAGGGATTTAATATATGACAACATAACTCTCCGAAATTACTAATTTAGACATGGTCTTTCTTGTAATGAAAATCTATTTTCGAAATCATTTATTGTTCGTGGAGCGCGCTCCCAGTCTTACAATCATTTTTCACATGGTCTATGATATACAAAACAGGATAAGTGCTCGATAGCCCTTTTTACAATAACTCATAAATTTCTCGCGCGCTGATTGGTTATTTTTTATCATCAATAAGAGGACAGACAGATAAAGCTGACTTTAACGAGCGCACGCTCTTTCCGTTAGTTGTTTTGATCAGTAAAAAGTTTTTATCGTTTTTGTTATAGTAAAAAACAAATTCACATCAGATTTTTATGTGTCTGTCCTCTTATTGACGACAAATTGCGTCATCACATTGTCAAAGTAGTATGCGGATCCAATCGGCGTGGTGATGCCAATTTGTTAATTTCTCAAGTGTGCGCGCGCATATTGATAGTAGCTTGCCAGAAATCCAAGATGGCCGACGAGTCTATAGAAGTTTTGAGTAAACCGCAAACTTTAATTATCAATCCACGACCAAGTAATTTGTAAGATTTTAAAAAGTTAAAGCTCAAGGAGCTCAGAAATTTGTGTAAAAAATAAAATTTTGACCACAATGGAACTAGAAGGTAAGTAGAAAACAGAAAACCGGCAAGTCACTATATGGGCATACTATATGGACACCTCTCTATTACGAACACTTTATTTGGTCCTGGCTGGACTTATGTATTCACTTATAAACAGACCTCTATAACGCGGACACCTCTCTATTACGGACACTTTGTTTGGTCCTGGCTGCACTTATTTACTCATAAACAGACCTCTATAACGTGGACACCTCTCTATTACCAACACTTCCTTTGGTCCAAGATGCACTTATTCACTTAAAAACAGACCTCTATAATGCGGACACCTCTTTATTACGGACACTTTCTTTGGTCCTGGCTGGATTTATTCACTTATAAACAGACCTCTATAATCCGGGCACCTCTCTATTTCGGACACTTCCAAACTTCCTCCCAGTCAACATAGTCCTAAAACGTAAACGGTCCCTAGTATGTTTTGTTTTGTTTTGTTTTGTTTTGTTTTGTTTTGTTTTTTTGTTTTGTTTTTTGTTTTTTTTACAAAATATCGAAACTAATCCACTATATCATGCCTTATTTAATTGCCTATCAGTTTTTAGAGATATTTTAACCACGAACAACTGACACATTTTACGGTAAACACTATGTACTTATCATTCTCATTATCAATGAACGACACAAATTAAATGAATCAAAACCTCAGATTACTCTTTCAATTCCTTCTGCGCTTTCAAAAATATAATTCTGGATTCTTTGTGCGTAAAAAAGAAATGCTGTTATAACTCTGAATAACTACTTCCAGGAGACAAAACTATTTTGGCCGTTTCTAAACTGATTAATACTGCTGTAGCCAAAACAGTCTGGGAAAATTACAACGATAAATATAACCAAAATCAAATATGTTTACGAATTGATGCTGGACAAGCAAAGTTTTAATACGGAAAATGCGCGAAGCTTAGAAGAAATTATTTGCAAGGACAAATGTATGGTTGACTAGAATTTAAATCAGAGAATCTTGCTCTAAAAAGAAAACATATGTCATTCACGTATGAAGAAAAAATATATAACTTCAGCTACTTTGTCAGACTTACCCGTAGAAAACTTCGTTTCTTCAATGTAAACCTTGACATGGACGAACGATTTCCTCGAATAACTGGGTCCAGTTCAGCTGTGGGAATAAACAATATAAAACGTGACCAAAAAAATCACACCAAAATCTTTTAACCGATTATCGGCGAATATCAGAGTGATTGTTTTACTAGAAATGGTTTGTACAAAATACACGAGTCAAGAGAAAACGCATACAATTGTTATTGGGTTTAGAGGTCAACACGGTTATTCGTATCGATGAATTCTAATGATTAAAAAAAGGGGGAAATAATCAAATACTTACTCATGTTTGAGTTGGGAATATTTTTCTTGTAAAAAGTAATTGATTTTTTCACCAAACTTTCGTCAACATGGCACTCGTGGGATGTTAGAAAACCCACAAGATCTTAACGCTTGCTACCGACTAACGAACGATTTTTTCTTTCTGATTTAAAGCTAGAATAAGTCTTGGCTTACTTCTTGGATGCATTATAATTTTGATAATAAGCGTATATTAATTCTGTAGAATATGTCGCATAAATTGGGTGCATAAATATTGAATGAAATTCACAAATGCTAAAGACAAAGAAATGTGGTCACCTTCCGATAAAAAATGAGGAAATTCTTGGTTTAGGTATGCAAACAGTCATAAATCGTTATGATAGTAACAAGGGCGCTTTTGGCCGACTTCCAGTTATGGTCAAGAAAATGGAACATTTTTCAATCAATTGAGCTTGTTTTTGAGATATATAGATTACTCCTGCTGACAAATAAGCTATCCGGAATAATAAATCTACCAGCGAGAATGAAATATATAATGAGTTTTTTGTATTGTCTAGGCTCACCAGGAGTAATAGAGGCAATCAAAATTGGCGGTAAATCTCTGCTAAGACACAGGGATCCCAAACAGGGATTTCGAATAGCAATTTCCATGGATGACGTCACGATTGTTCATCCTGGGATTCAGGCCCCGTCCACACGTACTCGGAAATTTTTGCAACCGCAAATTTTTTTTTTTTGCGGATACGTGTTGTGTCCACACGTGTCCGGAAATTTTTTTGTATCCGTATACGCAAATTTTCGAAAACGGTCTCCAGAATGGAAATTTTTGAATACGCTCCGAATACGGATATGTGTGGACGGTCGTATCCGCAAATTTTCGAATACGCTGTCGTGAACACGATTTTGCGCATGTTTAATAAGGAAAACTATCCGTCAAAGGGACTAGGCACTAGCGTGCATCAGGGCGGATCAAGAAATTTCCGGATACGTGTGGATAGTGAAAACGATTCGAGAACGATTCGAATACGCTGCGTGTGGACGCGAACATTTTCGTATCCGCAAAAAGGGTAAATTATACACCGTAAAAAGATGAAAAAGCTTGCTG